>NW_025335268.1:58145216-58181656 GCF_004798865.1 Varanus komodoensis
CTCTCTCTCGCACACATGTGTGCACACACACACAGTGAGAGAGAGAGTTCAATAAAAATGGGGGCAACAATTAATAATGAAAGGAAACTTTTGTCTGAGAATCTTTACTTCCCTGCTTATTGTTCATCATTGTTACAGCTGTGCATAAGATACTGAATTTATTATATGCAGAAGTTCATTTAAATGTGTAAACTTACAATGGAGGAGGAGGACAACCAATATAAGAGAGGATGTGAGAAAGAGGACTAATGAAAGTCAAGTGAAAAAATATTAATAAATTTAGTATTTCTGAAATCAAGGTAAACTCTTGCTCGTAACTCTTCCATGGTTCTTTTAAAATCACTTGGAACACACGAGTTTTTAGTTCTGTCTCTGGAAATAGGTCTGCCTAAATCAATTTGCATGCATTTTTAGGACTTGGAGTTTAACTGTAATAGTGGAGTGTAGGTAGTCAAGGCAGAAAGGCACTGAAGGCAAAGATTTAGTTCTGCTATACAAACTTAAAAAACTGGGGTCTTTATACCTGTTATTAAGAAACAAAGCAAATACAAAACAGTTAAAATCGCTGCTACCATGCTTGGTGAGACTATTGAATTGGGCAGAATAAGACAGAAAGGAAAAGAAATGGATGTCTTCCTTCTAGTTTAGAAACAGACAGAAGACACTATACATAGCCCAACCTAGATTTACAAGAAGACTGTGATAAGGCATAACACTTTGGCACATTAGACTGTGAAATATTTATGAGCGGGGAGAAGTGCAATAAGGCCTTCTCAGTTGATGTTTTGATATTGCAGAATTTGAATCTATTTGCCTACCAAAATAGATTTTTTAAAGCTACATAATTAAAAAAGCAAGAGTCATTCTGTATACTTGGGTGCCAATTTACGTCCTTTTGATCCTGTATAGCTTTAGAAGGGAAGACAAAAGTGAAAGCATTCTCAAAGCTCAGGTTCTTTCTGTGCCTAGCATTCATTATAGAGGGGAACAAAAGAAAAGGATATAAATTACCAATAAGAGGGATCTGCTAATGGAGAGAATGGAGAAATTTCATTAGCATTTAAGAGGAAAGATTTTTTTATGACCTAGACTTGCTTTCTTTTACTTAAGGAAAAAAACCCCTAAACTAAATAATATGTGTTTCTAAATGCCTGAAGCTCAGTTATCCTCTGATTGGTATAGTTCCTTATAATAAATGACAACATAAGCAAGTTTAAGCAATAATTAGTCTTAGCAGAAAATAAGAGTTTAAAAGTGCAATCCTAGCCGTGCCAACTCTGGTCTCATTATATTTAGTGAAGCATGCTCAGCATTACACATGTTTAGGATTGTAGTTTAAGCTTTGCTGAATTACAAGTGCTTGACCAGATACATGAGATATTGAAACGATTGCATATTGCTTCTCAGTTATTCTAGTTCTACAGGTTACGCATTCTAATGCTTTCTTATCATTCATGTCAACTTTAGAATATGTAATTTTTAAAAAACCTGATTGTTGGTTTATTTCTGTAGGGAACATGTCATAAGGGTGAAGACAGACGTAATATAAAAAGCACTCACAGCCGGTCCATAAGCCGCAGGATGAGACTGGCTTCCTCACAGCTTCATAACTGAAATGACAGACGTGCACACCAGTGAAGTGAACGCTGGCTCAGCCGTCAAGACTTGCTCTTTCCCTTCTACTCTATTTAAGATGGGTTTCCCACACTTAATTTTTACAACTGCTTACTGAAGATCAATGAAGTTATCCAAACAATTGTGTGTGTGTGTGGGGGGGGGGCGTTACAGACAAAAAGAGATTTGGGGATTTTTTTAATATACAAAACTATTCTGGGGCCTGGCAGCAATTGCTAATGTACAAAGACTATCATGAGCACTAGTCAATCCACAGAGGGCTTCGGTAAAGTTGCAGTATTGCTTTTATCTACTGAGCCTAGATGACAAGTACAACTGGACTAAAAGGAGTAAGGACACGCCTAGAGGTTTTACATCTCTAGAGATTTTACATCTGTCTTCACCCAAAGCAAACACTAAGACCCAGATTCAGCAAATGACAGGCAAATCTCTGAAGTTTAAAGAGAACACCACAGCTGCACTAAAGCATGACATGTCCAAACAGATGATTCCTGGTTTTCCCCATCCCACCTGGCTTGCATATATAAGCACTATCATAAAGAGAAGGCATGCTTCAGGAAGCTAACAATTTTCTCTAAACATATGACAAAGCATGCAAATAAGGATTATTCTTTCAGTATGATTTGTATGCATTTTCAGAAAGCCTTTGCTAACTATGCACAGCAAATTCTTTAAACATTCTAATCTTAAGCCAGAATGCAGTGCAGCAGCCTTTGAGTCAAGAAAAATGGCTATTTTTCTCCAAAGCTATTTCAATAAAAGTTGCCAAAAGGACTAGTCTGCTGGACTTCATAATCTGGAGAGCAATACAATACCTTAGATCAGTTAACCAGAGGAGAAACATATTTGCCATGAGCAAGATGGAAAATATTATGCTTTATCCTATATAATTCAACCACTACTATATTTCAGATAGGTATATTGTAGCTACTATATGAGTTTCATTTCATTGCATTTGAAACACGATTTTTAACTGTGAGCTAATCCTGGGATTCCAAAGGAAAGCCAAGAGAAGCTCTTCAGTCTCTTGAATATTGTCAGTGCACATTATAGCTAATAATGCTCTGTCATTTTTAGCTATGAAATGTATAAATAATAACTGAACAAACAATTTACAATTTAATTAACCAACTGTGTGATACTTGAATGTGGGTAATTACTATAGGGCTCTTTTTGTTATACATCTAGTGTATTAGTGATTTGGAAGCTTGAAGAGTCCCACTGATTAAGTGTCAAAGACTTTACAGTTCCTTTCTACAATCTTTCTGAGAAGCTAGTGCCCAGAGGTGCAACAAGATAAATGTTTTCTAGGAACCTCAGCTTCTAGCCTCCTTTCAGATCTTATCTAGCAGTTAGATATGCTAAGAAATTTAATAGATATTTTGTCTAAACATCTTTTAGCAGCAAAGAAAGTAAAGGCCAGGAAATGTTCTGGTCCAGCAGATGAAGTGCTGAACCTTGACTTGGGCTCAGCTCCCTGAAGCTACAGTCTCTAATGCATGACTCTGAACAAATCACTGTCTCCTATTTCAACATATGGGAATGCCGGAACAATTACAACAAGCTCCCAAGATTTCTTCTGAGGGTCAAAAGAAAAAGAAGGAAAATGCTATTTTATTCAGACAATATTTCTTGGCTTGGGATTTTGATATATATTAAATTGCATCTTTTTAAGAGCATGTTGGCTAAGTATTCTGCCCATAAGTTTCCTTTCCATGGATGTCTTTTTGTAATTCCATGCTCCTTTTATCATTGATAAAATGATTGGTCTTGTAGCTGAAATTCAAAACTACCACCACCATCCACATACCTATTCCACAACTATACTATTCCATGAAAACCATATTTTATTATACTTCATCCTGAAGAGAGTACATTAACACACATATTTTAATGACTCGACAGCCAACACTTGCCTCAGTAACTGATTTAACAGTATCCAAGGCTTAAAGTCAAGGTATATTATATACACTGCTTCTCCATAGTCTACTATGCCAGTTTCCTATCAAAGGAAGAAATTAGGCTAGACTGGCATAATTTGTTTTTGGCTAAGTCATGCTATTTATCATATTCCCTATTCTCCACTGGTCATTTACAAATGGTCTGTAGCTCAGTGGCTGGATATGGTAGGGACACAATGAGATTACAAGTATTTTAATGATGAACTCCTCAACAGATTTATCACCTGTCAGGAAACAAACACACTTGATTGCCTTGTGCCACTTTGATTACTATTAACTCAGCTGTGAATTTTCACATGCCAGAGGGAAAAAAATACTAGTATATTGGAAAAGAGAAATGGCAAGATTCCATAAAACAAGGTCTAACTAACAGGATGGACAGCTCTGATTTGAGTTCTTGAACTATAAAACTGGAATAAATTTGGATTAAAATGCTGTAAGGTCCTTTTGTCAAAAGGAAATTCAGATAATCTTGTTCTAAATATTAAAGCATGAAGAGGTAACCAAAGACACTAATATTAGAATAGGGCTGTGCTGAATAAAATGACAGCATCACTGTGGTTGCCTTCAACTACTGCTGCTACAGTAGCTGCCCTTTAGATTTTTCTTCACCCCCATCACCATTAGAGAGATCTATTCTCTTACGCTGATGTGACCATTACTCTTGAAGAGAATAGATGCATCTTAGTGTACTGTTTACTCTGAGCATTCTGCTGCTAGCAGACCAGCCTAGAGAGAGTCTGGCCTCCCTGTGGTGTTGCTCTCAGCTTCTCTGACACTCTCAAACCCCCTCACCATGTTCAGCTGTGCATCTAAAAGGGGTTGTAGTTCTGGGCCATGTGAATATTTTGCATTTCTCTCTACCCTGCTAGTTTAGATCTTAAAACGGGTAGCCCACAGCGTCTGGCCTTGGCAGAAGTGGAATGATGGGACAAATGTTCTATGAAGTGCTTCCAGAAGCATGTGGCATATCAAACTTTTATAATGGAAGTTTGGCAAATGTTACTATCCACTGTTGTACTATAAATTGATCTTTACTGATTAATTCTTAGAATATCATTAAGGTTTGACAAAGGTTATAAGTACAGTCATTGAGAAGAACATGTATTTTCATATATAGTTACATTGTTTAAAAAAGTAGAAAATACCTATTGCTATGGATTTTCATTGTTGATATAAAGAGCTAAATAACACACCACCCAAATACAATGTAATAAGTTAAAAAAGCCTTCATATGACTTAGTGGGGGATATTTTGCAAGCTGTCATTACTTTTCCAAGAGAAGAAATGAATATATTCCTCCTATGCTCTATTATTACTTACCTGAAATTCATCAAAACACAAGAGACAAGCCTCCTCACTTATTTCAGTTGCTATCGGGGCTATTGGGTCATATGATTTAGCCATTAATCCAGGTTTTCTTTTTGGTAAACTCTGTTTCAGGCGATGTATTCCTAAAATGTACACAATACACAGAAAGAATATTAAGAATAACATCACATTTACACATTAATAGAATCAGCACTAACGCAATTAAGTCAAAAATTAATGTAAGTGAATAGCATGCTATCCATCTATTTATATTTTAAGAAAATGATGGGTACCAACACCCTTCATTGCCTGTGCTGATTAATTATGTAAAATACATTTTCCCACACTTTTAGCTGCTTTGGTGTATTTGTCAGCACTCTCAAAAGCAAGTCAAGGTGAAGAGTAATGTAACTAATATCTTTTTGATGTGTTGTTTGTTTTCCTTCAGTATCCTTTCTTTCTAAAGTTAGAATTTTATATCAGCACCAGGATATTCCTGCACAAATACAGTAAAGAAAAAAGTGCAGTTCTGCATTCAAATTGTACAATTTTGGGTGTAGAGGCAACCTTAACAGTATTTAAAAATAGTACTAAGTACTCTACCTTGACAAACTGGTGCACACATCGAGAAAAAGCCAAGGAAGAAGTATGCAGAAACTTTCAAATGCCTAGGTCCTGTAGGGACTGTATTTTAGCATGCTGGGAGGCAAGGGGAACCTACGTGCTTATGACTTAATGTGTCCCCATTTCATGTTTTGCTTATAAATAACTGACCAAACAGAAGCTGAGGGTCCTTAAGTGCACAATGACTAAATCAACTTAACAATGTCTCCAACTCAAAGGATGGCTATATGCACAGAAGGATGAAACAAGAGCATTGGGTTATCAGCTGAAAGTGTTAAAATTTTCAGGGGATATTTCCATCTCTGAATATGAATGTAACAGCACTATTTCCTCGGCAAGTGATGGGCTTTTACACACGTAAATAAGTATGTAAGTTAGACAACTGATCTACTACTTGCTGGTGTCACAGAGAAAGTAAAGTCTACATACTCAAGCCTTGCAACAATGTAACCTGTATCAGTTCTTAGGGAAAAGGAGCATTTCCGCCTAAAATACCACAAATTCCCCAGAAACAACCTGTTATAATTCCCTTCCATTTAGTTTTGAGATGATAGCTCTCCCACCACTGCAATATAAATGGTTTGGAAAAAGAGATGTGAACAAGAGTGGCTGCCTTATGAACACTGAAAATACCCATACCATATTACATTGTAACAGAGAGATTTAAACTTACTTTTGTGTACATCAAGCATGAAGCCATGAAAATGGACTCTCTTTTTTCTTTCTACTTCTATATGGGAATAAAATATGTCCATCACCATTGTCTTTCCTGTGCCTTCAAATAAAAACACATATACCCAACAGGTTGTTAATTTAAAACACTATGTACTGATTACAGTAATGACTGTTCATTAGCATTGAGCTAATGAAATCATAATCGTGATCTGAACAGCACAAAATCATTATCTTTGGGAAGCAAGACTTCAGCTTCATGGATAGGATCATCTGTATTATAAGAATCTGAACTAAGTATAATATCAGGACCAGCAAATGCAATTACTGCTTCTATTTAAAATACTTTCAACACTGTTTATTTTGAATAAAAGAGAATGATTCTCTTATTTTCTTTTTATATACATCCACTATAAGTACATCTCTTCTTGATTAGACTAACTGGATAGACATGACTGGGTTTCTCTAGGCTAGCATCTTGTTTCCACTGGCCAGTTGGATGCTTCTGGCAGAAGCAGAGTATCGAAGCAACAGCTGTTCCCATTGTTTGAAATCCAGGAACTACCTCTGAACCAAGAGTTCACTGGATGAACAGATAAACTTGGAAATCTATGTAGCATCACAAAAGAGATTGATCCATATGTTACCTAATGTCTCTCAAATCTATTACTTAAGATTTGACTTGCAATACTAAAGATAACCATATACAGGTTATTAGCAGATCAAAATAGAATACTTTGATCTATTAGTCCAATTGGTGTCCCTGGAAAAAGTCTGATATAATAGGTAGTTCATGAACATTTGCAAACATTATGCTAGAAAAATCTTCAGATATGTTTCACTTAGAAACTTGAAACTTACCAACATCCCCATAGACATAAAGACCTTTTGGTGGTTTATCTCTTGTGAAAAACTGTGAATTAAGAGAACAATTATATTTTAATCTGCTCTGAAAATAGCCAAATAAGGCAGAAAGGAAAAATATTCAAATGCTTTTTAGCAAAGGAAAACCCAACATAACTTCACACATTTGTTAGAGCAACTGCAACAAAAAATACTCCACCTCCTGTCTTGGGGCCAGGTTGAAGGAATGCCTTGTCCCATATGTTCCTACCTGGCCCTTAAGACCATCTGCAAAGGTCTTTCTCAGGTAGCCCCTTCCCCCAAAAGGAGTAAGTGGGGTGGCAGCTAAACGAAGGGCCTTTTTAGTAGTGGTACCCCATCTGGAACATGCTATCTGGAAAGCTGCACCTGGTGCCATCCCTGACATCTTTTCAGCACTACGTAAAACCCTTTTTATGTTCTAGTTATTTTAATAGTTAAGCCTGTGTTTTTTTATCTGCTGAACCAGTTTTAAATATTGTTTATTGATTGTTGCTGTGCTGAAGAGGGGAGCTAAACTAGTATAACTGCTGTTGTTTTCCCTATGGTTGTTATCTGTTGTATTGTTTTATATCATTTTATGAGTATACTGCATATTTTATAGTATTGTATTTATATCTTATTAATTGTATTTATGATTTTAATGTTTTGTAAACTGCCCAGAAAACCTGCAAGCTATGGTGCAGTATAGAAACATAATGAATGAATGAATGAATGAATGAATGAATGAATGAATGGGTGTGTTTGGGTATATATCTGTGTAAGGTGGGGAGTCCAAACAAATTGACTGCATCATCACTTGCAAGTGCACACTTTTGGCTGTCTGATATGAAGAAGGAATCTAGCAGCACAAATCAAAAGCAATGAAAATGGTATGGAACCGGTCAGACTGAAAGGAGTCAGTCAGAAATGGGGTGGATAGTATCTCCCCCTTTTTGATGTGATCCTTCTGTTGAACTAACACTTTCAGTAGGATAAAGTAAAGGTTCCCCCACACATATGTGCTAGTTGTGTCCAACTCTGGGGCTAGTGCTCATCTCCATTGGTAAGCCAAAGAGCCAGCGTTGTCCGAAGGCGCTTCTGTGGTCATGTGGCCAACATGACTAAACGCCGAGGTGCACGGAACGCTGTTACCTGCCCACCGAAGTGGTACCTATTTATCTACTTGCATCTGCACGCTTTCAAATTGCTAGGTAGACTAGAGCTGGGACAAAGCAGCGGTTGCTCACCCCGTCACGCAGGCTTGAACTGCTGACCTATCAACAGCCCGGCAGCTCAACAGTTTAACCTGCTGTGCTAACCGTGTCCCAACACTTTCAGTACTCTATTATTTCATTATTTCCCCTCCATTATGTTTCTGTGGGGTTTTTTTAGAACTGTCAGAGGCCTGCAGTACCTGCAGAAGTAAATGTTTTGCAAAGGAGCCGCAAGAAAGGGGATGGAGCTCATATCTCCCCCTTTTGGAGATTCAGGAAAGTGTTAAGGAGTGGAGGGTACTGAGAGGACTTAAATTTCAACACTTAAAATCAAGATGACTGTATTATTAAGAGCAAAATATTGTCAACATTTGGTCACCTTCTTTTGCTGCTTCTCCCATCCCCCCTTTTATTGGTGCGTTTCAACTGACAATTTAGCAATTCTAAATTGTTTCTTTGGAATGGTGTACAAATTAGCCTACATGAGGTCTTGTCAGTCTCCAATTTGCCACAGTCTCTGACAGTTGAAGCAGGCAATGCAATGGACCGGACAAGTCTACATATATTGGACAGTATTTGTACACTTGCAAAAGATCAACAAAGTAAAATGTTATGAACACAGTTGTGCAATATCATAGGACTGAGATACACACGCACACAGATATTTTTTCAGGACCCAAACAACAACAGCAAACAATAATGGGTAGGGTTGAAGCAGAGAAGAGGTGTTTAGCAAACAAATAGCCTACATTGGATTATCTGCAAAGTGCCTTAAATATGACATATGCATTCACTATGCTCCATCTAACTTTGCATGAGTAGGCTTTTGCTTGTGTTACGGGACTTTCTTTTCCTCTAACCTTCCTGCAAAGGTTTTCCTCTAACCTCCCCTGCAAATCAGCCCCAGAGGGTTCTCTAATCTATTGGAGGAGATTAGGTGGAATATACGGGGGGGCGGGGGGCGCAGGAGAAACAGCCAGGTCTGTTCTACTGACAGACAGACAGGCATATTTGGATCCATATGGGCCAGTATCAAAAGAACATCCAATTATCTTCTTGAGGCTTTAGACTTCCACTTCTTGAACAGAAACTGCCCTACAAACAATTATCATTATCGTTTTTGTACTGCCCAATAGCAGTTTAGAAGTTTGAAGCCCTCCAAGATGAATACAGCAATTAATAAAATACAACAATGTACCATATAAAATATAAGTATCCATAAAAGCTTCATAAAATTTCATTAAAAATTATGAAAACTGAAAGTGGGGAGTCGACTGCTCAGTGTAAATATAAAACCAACATAAAAACAAACTATAAAAACAAAAACAAATACCAGTTAGTGGAAGCCTTTGATTTTACCATAAGTAGCTCTTTGGATCTCAGATGTACATAGAAAAATATCTGCCTACTTGACTGTTTTTACCTTTAGACTTTCCACCTACAACCTTTTCCCCCTCTTTTTTTGCTTGCTTGCAAGGAAGATTATTTTTTGAATATGCATGTTATTCCAAGCAGGAAAAAATGGGCATCAAGAGAGATCTCATCAGTTTGTGCAACTGCATAGGAAATCAATGTAATATTTGTAATATTTCATAAATTCACATATTTGTTATTTTGAAATACTGTCTTTGTACAGTCATGTAAATGTAGCACATGAGTAGAAACAAATTTAATTTACAATTTCACGTGGAGCAATGCAATTTCTAAACAGCATTAAAAACATTTGCATTATAAAATAAAGAATATTATTTTCCCAATCAGCTTTTTAGCATTTGAAATGTCAATATTTGCAGCAAGCCACATCAGCTAACAATTATAGCAAAATTTAGAGTTAAATTAATTTAGAGTTAAGTTAAATTAAAATGTGTCTCAAAATGTTGATTTCCTGGGCAGTTGTAACAAGGTTTCAGATGTTCTGAAACTGCTCCAGTCATTGAGCTAACTGCTGCAACTATTAAATAAAGCTTTGATAATACTGCAAGCCAAAAACTGAGGATTACTTTTCCAATATGCCTGGCTAAGATCTTGCTTTCAGCATGCTTACGAGCATTCAACACTGCACAGAGAAAGAAGAAAATAAAGGTAGGGTATCTACATTGTATCACACAGAAGTAGAGGGAAATTTTGAACACCACATTCTGCCTTATTAAGTGATCGGGAGTCGGGGTGAACAATGAGGTAGGCTAGTTTACAGATAATTATTTTACTCAGAGCTCATATTAAGTAATACTTTTGTTAAGCCAATCAAAAGGACACAAAGAAGTACAAGCTTTCATGATCTCTAGTTCCCTTCAATAGGCAAGATGTTTTAAAAACACCTTGGTAGTAGGATGTGGTGGATGGGAGGTGAGAACAGGGAAAAAAGCTGGCTTAATGTTGAACTTGTGATATCTGTATACTCAGAGTCTTAAAATAATATAATGAAGGAGAATTTGCAAAAATTAATTTGGGCTCTAAAAAGGGTTGTTTCAGTGCCCCTAGGCCTAGCAGGAACTATCTGTAGCTAGCATTACTGGCTATGTGTTAACTTCTTCACCAGAAGTGGCATCCCTGCATATACCTTTTGCTGAAGAGCTTGGGCAGGCAGAGATCTTGCATCCATCCTGCCTGAGCAATCCTGAGGGCAGCAGGTTTGCCACCATATATACAGAGTGCAGGACTAGATGGACCTTTGTTCTGATCTAACATGGCTTTTCTAATTTTCTTATAAACAAGGAGGTAGAAGGCTATTGCTGATTCTCCATTCCTGAGAATATAAAATCTAGTTATCTGAGAAGTGAATCTATCCTAAACAAATCTGCCTGATAACAGGTAACTGGACCTTGTATCAATACAGTATTTCTAGTAAATAATACTAGATTATCCCAATATGCATTAAATGCATACTATAGGCCAATGTAATATGTTTCCTGAAGTTAACATCTCCGCAAATTCTGAGGTAGTAGCAGCGATAAAACACAACATATAGTAGCTTGCCTTACATCGGATCTGTGACCAGGGAGAGCTACAACTATACAGCTCATGCTGTTCGCACATAAGACCCTGGGGCTCAATTCCCGATATATCCAAGAAAGAAAAACACTTCTTCTAGGGGTCTTTAGAGAGCTGCTGATGGTAGTCACTGTTGGGCTAAATTTGGATAGAAAACTTGCAGAGGTTTGCAACATCTCCACAACCCTACTGGGGGGACACATCCCTTGTCCACACCTAAATTGCCCCCACCTTGAATTTGCAAAATAGAATTTTAGAGGTGGTGGCACATGAACAAAACAAAAAAAGTGTCAATTTGAGGAGGAAGCGAGGAGGATGGAGAGTACACACCTTCTTTACAAGCAGAACTGAAGTGAGCTCCCAGGAGGTTTGAATCATTGTTCTGACAATGTAAAGTAGCTCCTTACAGTCTCAGATGCTTGGGTATCTACCACTTTGTTCTACTAAATTCATCTCATTCACATTTTCTAGTGTTTCCACATATTCCATACACATGTACAGTACATTACTTTTAATTTCTAAGAGACTCTTGGTATTTTTCCCTCTCGATGGCCAATGTTGGAAAAGCTGGAAGATGCTCTCCAGAGTCCCAGGCAGAACTACTGAAGGCTATTGTGAGCAAGTATGATGTAACAGAATAATACATTTTCTTTACTTTGTTCCTGTTTACAATCCTACTCCGCCACCTTCTGGTAAAAAGTTCTTTGTAGGACTAGGGTACTATCTTCTAACAACATTAAAGCTGGAGCACTTAACAATTCTAATGTCGACCATGTCCATCAATGTGAATAAAGAGATAATTACCACAAAAACTCTGGTGAGCACTTATAAACCAAGCAGATAGGTACAAATATTGAAATTTATGGTACAGTGGCACCTAGGCTATATTTTGCTTCACATTATTACTACACTGGATTTATAGCCTACCTTTTCCTTTTGTGAAAAGCCCAAGGTGGCTTACATAGCTCCATTTATCCTCACAACAACCCTGTGAAGTAGCTTAAGTAAGTAACTGGTCCAAAGTCACCCAGTGAGCTTCATGGACAAGTGAGGACTAGAACTCAGATCTCCTGAGTTTCCAGTCCAAAACTTTAAACACCACACTGGTTCGCATTAAACCCCTAGATTAGTTCTTTCAGCAATGATTTGTTGCTAATACTTTCAACACTCTTAAAAGAAGACCAACAGCCTCAGAGTTCTGGAGACTGAATAAAGGTTGTAAATCAACCTCACCACCAGAACTGATACTAAGTAGAACCATGAACTGGATGTGCAAATGGCTCTTTAAAATTGCAGACCCTCCAGCAAGAAACAATATAAGAGGTGTACATGAGTGGAGACACCCTTTCAATAGATGTTAATGGTTAGGTACTTTCTGACTATACCTTACCCTAGTCAAAATGAATTCCTTTGATTCTTTCAGGAGCAAACTCATGCACATTTAGATAGAAAACACCCTGCAGCTCCTAGCATGCCCCAGCCAGTCCCTAGCAGTTGTAGGACTTGTTTCTGTTTGAATGTGCATAGGACTGTGTTCTAAGTGACACATTTGACCACAACCAAAGTACTAATTTCTATTCAAGAAGCTTAATGTTGGTGTGGCCTACTCACAGATCTTACCATTTGCCCTTTTGCTTCAACTTAAAAATAGGGATAATTTGATTATGCTTTTCAATGTTTTTTAAGCAAAATAGGTTGCCATTCTTCCTACCTGGATAAACCAAACAATATGTTTTAACTTACCTGTAAGAAAATAGTATTCAGCAAAGGTTAAATTAAGTTGAGTAAGGGAGAAGGGATAGAAATGTTGGTAAAATTTGCCAGATTCAATGTACATAGGAGTTCCTACATGAAGCACATATTGGACAATATATCCAACACTGGCATTGATATAAATTACATCACATTAATGTAAGCTTCTTCCAAAAAATGCCAGTAGCATTCGCTGATATGATAGGCTTTCCAGGGAAGGCTGTTGTGCCAGCAAACGCTATTGGAAGCTTATGCTAATGCAACATAATTTTAATTAGTGTTAGTGCCAAGTATAATACTGTTCAGAGCTCTCACATGATCAAGAGCTTCCACAGTGACTTCAGGTTGTGCTTTCTCACTGTACTTGTAGAGCTCTCCAAATACTGAAATCAGGCTCCATGTGTACACAGCACAGAAGATTTTAGATCAGAACCCTTTTTGATCCAATACTGAACTGGCAATATAATTCTGTTAAAATTACATTTCTGCTGAAATCATTTTTAAGCATCTCAGGTAGCTAGAGTATATAGTTCAATATATACTACATGAAGGTAGGATGAGAAGCTCAAGCTGAACCTTGCTGAGTGGGTTTGGAAGTGTTATTTTCAGTCCAAGTTTCTAACATGTAAATTCGGACTATTAAATGGATGGAGCATACACAAATGTTGCAATCAGATATAAAAATGAACCAAAGGTAAACGCTGAAGAAACTATTGAAATGTCTAATGAAAGGCCCTCACCTTTGATAAAATGCGCTTTGGACTGATATTGTACCCTTTAAGGCTTTCATGTAGCTTCTGGAGGACCTGTATGACTTTTCGTTGTTGTTCATCATTCCTCAGGTCCCCTGTTTTGATCAGAAATTCATAATGTTCTAAAGGTCCATTGCAAACCAACAAGGCTTTGGAATTAGCATCTGCTATACTGCCACTGACTGCTTTCTCAGCTGCCTGTACTGTGTATGCTAGGAAGAGAGAGAGACATATTTATTTCACCATCAATGGAAAAGATCAGTGCATTATCATATTCTAATATAATCATCACTTATCAGAAAATGTTGTTTTTATTATAAGCCTCAATATTACTGAGAGATAACATAGGCATTGCTTCTTGCATGTAGTTTAAATAAATATCAGCTTTAGTTGCTCTAGGCTTTCCAATACATACATTTGAGTTAGACATGAATAACTTGTGACCCATTCATCCAGATGAAGCTAATCAACCTGTTTTTTAAAACTTTTTGCCTGTACAGGTTTGCAAAACATAGAGGTTATCAAGCCTCCAGCATGCCATAGCACATAGCTGGCATGCCACTACAGCTTGGTGGGTCAAAAGTTATGCAGATCTCATTTAGAGTTTAGACTGATACATACAATAAAGGCATTTAAACAGTGTTCCACATCAGTATATCATCCACATGGAAAAGACACTTTTGGTGGCAACAAGAGGTGGAGAGTACAGTGTAAATTAACTGTAATTATAGGATAAGAGATAATAATTGCTCTCTATAACCTTCCTAAGCATCATGCTATACTGATGAACAGCTCTTACAGTTAGGAATATATTCCTAGCTTCAAGTTAAATTTCCTTCCCAAATGCTTAAAAAAGAGTGTTTATTTCTTAAGAATTGAGATGTACAACTGTTGTCCCTCAGTTTTCAAAGGCCCCTTAAAATATTTTGGGTTTGTGGGCACACTCCCCACCTCCTATTTCCTCTTTAGATTAAACAAACATGGTTTCTTTAGCCTAGAATGTGACTACTAAAATTGAGGGCAATCCACACATACTTCCTTGAACATAATTGCTAATTACCAACAGGATTTACTTCTAAGTAGATATATATATAATATTGTACTGTTGCTTTATTATGCAATTTAGAGACAGAAGTTAAACCAGTAACTCTGTAATCTGTGTGTCCTGCATTTATACTCTTTATACTTTCATCCTGCTCTGCTATTGAAGCTCACCGTTCAGCTTTGAATGCTTATGGTTGCACATATCCCATTTAAAATGACTGTTTACATTATGAAAAGTTCAATAATTATTTTTGTAAGCCATCTAGATATACTTTTTTAAATATCTTGTACCTAAACTAAAAGGGGAAGATCAATATGACATGGATTGACTCCACAAAGGAGGACACAGTATTGAATTTATAAAAGCTATAAGACATTTTGGAAGACTTTCATGCATAGAGTCACTGTAAGTCAGAGATGACAATACATAACAGCAAACTAATAGAAGCGGTATAGTATTCTATACACATTTACCTGGCAATAATCCCCACTGTACTGAATGAGACTTACTCTATGTAACTATGGACAGGCGTGTTATGTGACAACTGTGTGAACACCTAGGTTGAAAATGAAGTGTGTAACAGCTATTACTGTTATCACCAAAAAATTATAACAGGACTAAGTAGATCAAGGATGTGGCTCAAGGACTGCAATTATCCCTTGGATTACTGTCATGTAGGTGTGGGGAACCCAGGGGAGAGGGCAAATCTTCAAATGGAAAGACCAATAGAAACAAAGGGAAGGTCTCTAAAAGTAATCAGTTCAGTTCACTGGCAAGAGCAATCTGTCCCTCCCTTCTTGCTTGGTGGAAAAACAGAAGAAAAAAACAAAAATGGATGGCAAAGAGAGAAAATGGGTAACTCCACCCATTTTTGTCTCCTGTGTCTGTTGGGGATGACATAAGCCAGTATGAGGCCCTCAACAGATTATCCCTGAGGAAAGCCAGGCTCTGACAGAAAAGGGGTCTACCACCTCTGAGGTAGATAATGGACTAATTAAATAAAGAAGTTCTTTCCTAAGACAGCATGTTCTGGACCATCTACCACAGGTTATTTATTTATTTTCTATATTGTTCAATAGCTGAAGCCCTCTGGGCAGTTTACAACAATCTATTAAAAACACAGTCTAAAACATATCATATCACAAAACTTCATAGAAAGTTGATAAACAAAATTTAAAACCAAATGTGAAAGACATAAAAATTCCAATAACTTAAGTAAGGTAAATCTTGGGACCAGATTAAGCAACTACCAAAGCCTCAGGAAACGGATTAAACCCTGCAGAAGAGGACAGTCTTAACCTGACACTGAAAATAAAGTAAGGCTGGTGGGCCTCAGTAGAAAGTTTGTTTCATAACTGGGGGGCCAGCACTGAAAAGACCCTTCTCCTTATTGCAATCAACTGAGCCTCTCTCAAAGATGGAAGTCAGAAGCAAGCATCACATCTTGATCATAGTGTCTAGGTAGATGGCAGTTGGAAGAAGCATTTTGTCAGCTATTGTGGCCCCAGGCTGTATAGGGCTTAGGCTTTATAGGTTAAAACCAGCACCCGGAATTGGGCTCAGAAGCATACAGGCAACCAGTCCAAGCAGGACAGAATTGGTGTTATATGTTCTGCTATGTTTTAAGTGGTAAGGATCTCCAAGTATGAATGCTTGCTTACCAAGATTTACACATTCTACAAAATGGAACACATATGAGTTGCCCTGGGGATCTTAGTTTTAGTTTTATAAAGAAATAACTAGACCTATAAGACTACGTTTTTCTACCTGAAAGTAGCTTACAGAACACAGAGAAATGGATCAACTAACTTAATCGCATGCCACACTGCATATGATGACCTATCTTTGTAACAACCTCATAGGACTACTGTGCTGTGCATGTGTGGTTAGTTGTGTTTGATTGCTTTGTTGCTATTTTTTCTTTTGTAACCACTTTGAGATTTATTTCAAATGAGAAGCTATATGTAAATATTATACTAATGTAGATGTATGAATACACACACACACACACAACAGACATTGGAGATGCAGTCATTCATCTCCAGTATCATGTAACTGACAACTGTCACTTTGACAATTTACCAGAGTATGTTGTGCTTCATTTAAAAATTTATGCAGAGCTTTTCTGTGCTATTCAGCCAATGTTGGATGGGTTGGCAAAAGGTTGGACTTTAATTTCCTGCCCACAGGCAGAGGGTTGTGGGAACTGAAGTCCAAAAGTTCTCCCCACCCTCTGCACAGACTGCAATTGGTAGTGCAAAAACCATTTGGGGGTTGGGGTGTGTTTTAAACTCCAATTAGTCATTTCAAACTGGCATAAGATAACATCACTGGATTATCAGACAGGGTTATAAGCAGGTCCTTGGCAAGAGCAGGTCCTTGGCAAGGTAGGTTGGGAACAAGGTTCCTCTGAAAAGTAAAGGTGGAGAAGGGTAGGAAGGAAGGAAGAGGGGAACCTTAAGGCTTGGCCATACTTAAGGGGACATTGTACAGTTGGTCCACTGTACCTGAATGCAGCAAGCTTGTAAGCTATCAGTCTGTGCGAAGCACTTGGTAAATATTTTAGACTTGTTACTAATGATAAACACATACAATGCTGCATGAAGTACTGATGTTGTAGATTGAACCCTTTAAAGTAAAAAAGCTGAGGCAAGCACAATCTGTTCAAGTTAAATCAGCTGCCCTTTATTCTAAAACATCACAGCCTGCCTAAAACGATTTGGACTCTGAATATCTTTACAGGCCACAGAGAATGCACATCCGTTCCAAAGGGGGTCTTAACACTTTTAACAAGGGTTATTTGGCAGCAAAGCCTAGGGTGAACCTCATGCACCTTTGCTCCTCAGACTGAGCTAAGAGAAAGAGTCTTTGCTCCTAACAAGCGAAGCCATTTCCAGACTGCAGTCCCAAATGGGGCTATTGCCCCTCGCGAATGGAAGGGAGAGGCTGGAGCTCCCGCTTTTGACAGGCTGGCCTTCCCCATCAGATTCAGAGATGCGGCGGTGGAGCTCAGTTTGGTAGCTAAAACCTCCTAAACTCTTTTGGCCGGTCAGTGCCATGCCGCCCGGAGCCCAGGTAACACTAACCTTTCCGCGGAGCGCCGGCCTCAGTCCAGCCGGGTAACAGGAGAACGGCGTGTCGAGCGGCAGCCCTTAAGAAGCAGCGCCCAGTAACCAAGGGCGACAGGGGCGCCGCCATCTTGGCTGGAGTTCTTCCAGCCCCCCTCCCTGGCCTATCGGCAGAATAACTTTGTGGAAACGAAGCCCCCGCCTACCCCAAGGCAATCCCAGTCACCTTCACCCGAAGTCGCGACTGGCAACCCTTGAAAAGACTACGGATTCCAGAGTGCAACGCGGCACTCCAGCCGGATACAAAGGCATGCCGGGAAGTATCGCTTTTAATGTTAGATTGAACCGAACCGGAATCAGGAGGCCACTTGTGGGCGTGTAGCTAGATTTGCATTCGGTGATACTAGCATTTGTTTTTTATGTAAAAATTTATGAGTCGACGTTCAGTCCAGTTAGGGCCTTCAAGTAAGTACACAATTAAAAACTTATTTTAAAGCTTTTTAAAGAATTTGAAAACCATAGAACTTTATTAGCAGTAAAATTAAGAGAAAATCGAACAGCGCAGTCTTATACGTATCCACTCAAAACTATGCCTTATACTTATTTACCTTATCTACTCAAAACTATCTGTTGAAATATTTAATCCCAGGTAAGTGTGTACTGTATAGAATTGCAATCTTGTATCGTATTCTTATACATGCAGAAGTGTAACTTTGGATTCAGTGGGAACTGTTCCTTGATACGTAGGTTTAGGATTCAGCCTTAAGTTTGCAATGTTTACCCGTTTATCTGGAAGTAACTCTCGTAGAATTTAATAGGTTTTACTTCTGAGTATTGTTCAAATTCGAAACAGCAACAACTCCTTTTGAATGTGCTATGCCTATAATTAACATGTCGAATTGAATTCATATGAGAGACTGGACTTACCGTAATCATTGATACCACACAACTTTTATATTATGACACCGTTCAAGAAAATGTGCAGGCTGATCCTATGCACATATACTTGTATTGAAAGAAATCCTGCGCCATGAAGGATGTCTGAAACCACGATTCATGATATAGAACCCTGTGGCAGCCTTTAGGTCAGTAGTCATAAGGGTTAGGAGTTATTTCCCAGTGCTGCTTTCTGAAATCTGCCTGTAAGGAATGGCTGGAAGTACCTATACATACCACCCCCACCCCCACCAGACTATCCCTACGAGGTGGCCAGATGTAAACCAGGTGGAGAATAGATTAAGAACCCCCTTGCCTCCCCACTTTTCTGCTGTGTAGTATCTACCGCTAAATCTTCTTTTCCCAGAACAGTGGCAATATGCAAATACATTATAGCTACTCAAATTAGCATATCATTTGCATGTCTCCAGCAAATTTGAGCTTACCTAACAGCTTTGTCTAGAACAGCAGCTGTCAACATATTAGCTCCAGCTTCTAGTGTTAATTTCTAAAGATCTATGGGAGGGCTGTTTTTTTCCATTTTTAACATATCCCCTGTATTTTTTAATAGACAAAACGGGCAATTTGTTTCCAGAAAATAGAAACCATCCTTGGTGATGAAGGATTTTAGAAAGTATAATGGTAAACTGTGAAATCAATGCTGTTAGGTTGGCAATTTGCCAAGACCTGAGCCACACATGCATAGCAGGGGCTGAGAAGACCCTTAGACCCTACGAAACCACCATATGTGCATGTGGTCTCCAAGATGTAACTAGATTAACTGAGTGCATAACTTTTAAACTAATGGTCATAATCATGTTACACTCCATGGGAGAGTTGGGCTAATGGCTGTAAAGGACATTGCATCTAAAAGCAGCAGGTCAATGATTGTTAGTCATGTTGCAGTGATAATACCCACATGGTCACCACTGGAAAGCTGTTAACAATCTTTCTGGGTATTTGCAGGATAATTTGTCTCATTCCCTTTTTGCCCCCTAGGGCTACGTATGATTCAGGGTTGGAGGTACATATGTCACACACACACATACATAGAAACAGAGCAAGTCAGAAGGGGCCTCCCGGGCCATCTAGTCTGACCCACGACTCCAGCCGGCTCTGCTCACGACATGCCCACCATGCGCATGTCCAGCCTATATTTGAACACCCTCACCGATGGGCCTCGACGATCTCTCCCTCTAGTGAAAGCCCATTTCACACCCTCGGGGTCCTAACTGTCAGGAAGTGCTTCCTGGCATCTAAATGGAACCTTGGTTCCATTGGCTGCATATGACGTAGTCATATGCAGACAAGTACACCCACACCCATGTTCACATATGCACAGACACCAGTGGTCCTGATTCAGATTGCTCCTTCCTTGTTGTGGCAGAAAAAGAATAGTCTGTGTAAGGATCTCTGGGAAAGGGAGAGGAGGCTACAGATGGTGAGAAAATTATTGGTGCTGGGGAACTTGGTGGCTGTGGATGAATCAGGGCAGAAACAAATTGTTACTATAGATGTTTTTGTTATTTTAGCTGGAATAGACTAATCAGATTATCTCTATGGAAGTTATAGCATAGGTTGGGACAGAGCTACTGTAGTGCTTCTCCTCCTCTCCTTTCTGTTATCTCAGAAAAACCTTTTATCTCAGAGTGTAGAGATTATGCCTGCTCCTCCCAAAATGCAGAATTCAAAGCTAGAATGCTCAGACTCTGAAGGAGAGAAGGGCTTGGAATGCACTGCTGAAGTGCCAATGTTAACAAGCACGATTAGCCAAGCAGATGGTGAGAATCAGACCACCTCTAGTCTGCATTGTTTCCTAGTTTTGTAGTTATTTCCGTGAATGTGCCTGACAGACCATCAGGTTCATCATGGCAGCTCTCCTCCAGCCATTTCCTTCCTCTCTGTTCTCCAAGTGGTATCCCAGAAAGCACCACAGGAAGAAATGACACTCCTGTGTTTCACAACCATGCTTGTGAGCTCATGCCCTGAAGTGCAGCAGAGGATGAGGAAGCTAATCAGGCACCCTCACCTCCTGCTCCAGAGGGGAGCAGCAAAAGGGAGAAATCAGCTTGGCCGAGCTGTGCAAAGGAGCTGCACCCACCTCTGCACTCACCTGAGGAAAGTCCTCCACATATACTCAGCTGCAGTGCTCAGTTGGGGGCTTCACCACCCAGTGGATTCCCTCTTAACCCCTTCGGTTCACACATGCCAGAGGCAAGCCCCTTGTGCATGAGGACAAGAGGCAAGGATCAGCTGGGCAGTGGTGAAGAAAGGACCAGTGCTGCTCAACTGATTCACCTTCTGCTTCCTTCACATGAGCCAGAGGGAAGGCCCTCATGCACATGAGTGTGTGGGAGGGCAGCAGTGCCACTCAGTTGGCCACTCTTGCCAAATGGCTCTATGGTGCTGGTCGTGGTACCATGATATGTTTTGGTTTTCAAATTTGGACAACACAACAAGTCATTGTGGTACTGAGAAACCATAGAACAGACTGTTGTTTCTGTTCATTGTATCTAAAAATCAAATGTACAATTTCTCCTTGATCCACTGGAAAGGGAAAAGATATACTCATGACACAAAGCTAAATTTCCACGTAGTATAGAAAGGATGAAATTCATCTTTGCTTTATATTGTTCATCTGTTTTTTCTACTACTGTGTGTCATCATCATTTTTCTAGGAAGTAATTCCTTACACCAGTAAATTTATGTCAAGTAGTTATAAGAAATTTTTTTTACTGCATTCTCTAATATACACTTACCTGAGAGTATACCTCATTAAACTCAATGGGATTTTTGTGTAGAAACATGTATAGGATTGCACTGTTAATGTTTCACAGATATCAGTGGAAGATGTTAGCATTTATTTCGTACTTCATTAAAATGTGATTAAAATGCTAATTTTGTGAATTAGTTGTTTAGCTTGGTTTTGTTGTAATTTGCCTAGAAATGGAATAAAATATGCTTGGTTGAACACATAACACTATAAGTGATATTTTTAAAGTGGCAGGATTCTGTCCTACATGACTTTAACATTTATAAAATGTGGTGCTGTGTTTAGTAATTTACACTGTAACCCTAAACATGCTCAGAAGTAAGTCCCACTGAGTGCAATGGTACTTCCTTCCAGGTTAGTGTCTGTGGGATGATTGCACTGTTAATAATGATAGCAGAAACTTCTTTATGAGATTTGAGGATTTATTTCCTTTTCTCTGCCTGTCCTTTTTTGAGCTTTTTATGAGTTTCAACTAGGTTGTTGAATGCATCAGCACCTGGGCCCATTTAACAAAGAATTCCAATGTAAATCATTATGAACAGAATCTCAAAAAGGCATTGCAATTGTTAGAAGCAATATTTTTAGAAACTCAAACAAGGAAATAAACAACTTCAGTAAAAGTGATTTAAATAACAAATAACTTCTCTTTATAAACAGCTTAGCTCCTTGAGAACAATGAATAAACAAGGAGACAAGAGTCTTTTTCCCCTCTGCATTATTAACTCTCATCACGATATGAATGGGTGAAATGTCAGGAATAATTGGAGAAAATCACAGCGTAATCTTCGGCAAAAACATCTGATTTATTTAAATTGTCACTACTCATTCTTAATAAATCCTCTCTTTAACCTTTTGATCTGCAATCCAGCAGGCTAAAAACTGTACGTTTGTGTGCAATGAACATCTTCCATCCTCTCACATGGTATCAACAAAACTACATATTATTGCATGTTGAAGGAAGAGCAAACACTGCATCCTCTCTCAGGAGCTGAAACGACCCCAGGGCATGGCTTCAATCATGGTATCCGGGAATTCACATGAGACAAAATTTGTGCTAAATATAGCTGTGAAGCTTTTTACAGGAAAGAGCAGGTTGAACGTATGCATGTAGCCTTGCCTGCATTTATTTTAATTTACCTTCTCTATAATGCAGGTCCATCTTTTCAGTTGCAAACACCAGGGCTTTTAATTGTGCATCTGTGTGAATGATATAAGCATGCCCAATCCGGCTGGATGATTACAACACTAAGCCAAAAAAATAAAAAAGGAAGCATGTTAAGGGCACAGTTGAATTTCAAATGTAGGTCAGATTAGTACTTGATGGTACACTGGATACGGTTTTGTGCAATGTGGTGAACAACAGGAGGGCAGATATATAAAGCAGTACTTAATTTCTTCAGTATTTCTCTACATAAAAACCAGATGTTATGGTCCATATGATTCTGTCAAAGAGAGATAATCCTCTTTTTCTAATTGTTTTATGTTCCATTAGTTAATAAAAAACTATGCATCATTCATAATTATGCATTAAGTCTATTCTATCTGAAAACTCATCAAGAAGTTACTTGCAACTTAGCTAAATACAACTAAGTTGCTGGATCTCTTTTAGCCCAGTGCTGAATTCTATTTGGGAAAAGCTTTCAGGAGCAGCATTCCAACACTGGGCATGGCCAAAAGTAAAAATACCAGAATATTTTATAATGTAAAGCTCTTACTGCAAGTAATGATGCCTTAGCAGAGTCATTTCAACATTTTGGCAGGACACAAAAGCATCAACAGGCAGTGTGGGAAAAGAGGAATGAATTTCTGGGGAACCGCAGAGGGCCAGATTGGGACTTTAGGAGGACTAAATTTGGTGCCTGGGACAGGTTCTGTACCCCTGATATACCAGGTGGAACAAAGAAATCTTGGTCAGGCTTTAAAACCCAGATTGTAAAATCACTACAATGCATGATGGGCTGTGCTGCATGGCAGCAAATGTTATGAATATTCAGGCCAAAATTTGTGATGTCATCCAAATCTGGATAGCAAGGTTGCATGCAGATTAAACAACTCTCATAACATGATTCTGTTAGATACATATTAGTGCTTTTCTCTGCATTTATTTATTTGTATTCATTTAGGAAATATATAGACCATCCATCACTGTCTTCTCTGGACGGCTTACAGAACTATTCTAAATCTTAAAATAAGCTATTCCATGAACTAAAATTGGATGATGTTAAAATATTGATCAAATAAAAAGGTCTTGACCTGGCGCCGAAAAGCATATAATGACGGTGCCAGGCGGATTCCATAGTCGGGGCGCCACCGCAGAGAAAGCTCTCCTCCGAGTACTCTGCATCCAGTTGAGATCTGGCTATAAGTGAAATGAGGGAGCTGTCTAAAGCAGGAGATACTGGGAACTGATAGCTTGGAGGGAAGCACCACTGTGCCCCCGCCATCTCCCCCATGGGTGGGGCAGAACTGCATATGCTATAGATGAAAGCCAATGTTGCAAGAATCTAAGTCTGCTCATGCAACAGGACTTTTACACACAACTCTGCAGCCCCCAATCTACTCAAGCACATCCCCAACTTTCTGGAGTAGGGTTTGCACAGAGAGCTGCTGTGTGAAAGAAAAATAGTTCTCTCATGATGGTAACAGTGCCACCAACAGAAAAAGTTACTGGATTTCAGCCCTTGTGACCTGTGCCCCCTACACCGCTTGTTTCCCTTGAGTGCGACAGAGAATACTGTCCTGTTGCCACTCTAGGAGAAAGTTTCAACCACCAATCTGATCACATTCTTGGGAGGACAACTTCAGGCTCTTTGGGGTTTTGTCCTACAACTTCCAGAATCTCTAAGCTGCATAGCTAACAATGAGGGATGATGGAGTTACAGTGCAACAGCATCTAGAAATGACCAGTTGCCCACCCTGCATATACAGAGGGGGGAAATGCTATTTTTCCTTTATTTCAGGTAGCAACATGTTTTGGGCTGGTCCAGCTCCAGATGCTAAGAGGCACTCCTTTTCAACTACCCTTTGGTGCTTCATCAGCAGCATCATACAGAGATTAAGTTTCCTCCAACTAATGATTTTTAAATTGAAGGCATTGTTTTTATGCATAACTACAATGTTTTATTTTTGTCAATTTTAAACACAGTAACTGCATTCAAACTGTGTCTTTAAAGACACTGCTTAGTCTCAGGAAAGTCTCTCTTTGGTTTTCCAAGTACATATTACACAATTTGGTGGGCTGTATTTAACAGTCTCTGAATCAGTGTTTTACAAAATTCTGGTGCAAGTCCTTTAAATAAAGTTGCCTTCCTCAAAGTTTGTAAGGATGCTGAATGAGCATAATAGATGTAGTCCTCTTAAAAGGAACACAACTGAGTTATTTTCACTGGAAGCCAAGTAACTGAGAGCTATTTCACACAGCTCTCTTTAATACTGTGTAATCAGCATAACTTGATTTTTCCCAGCAATTTTAGGCAGTTGAACTGGTCTTTCAAATGGGCTTTGATTATACTTCAAAATACCACCTCTCCCTCTCAAAATCTTCTGAAAGCTGGTTGACCATGGGCATGATGCCTTGCTATGTGGAGATGTGCAATAGTACACAAGATGTGGCATGGAAACACAAGATGTGACAGTCTATGCATCCCATTCCCAAGTAAATGTGCACGGTACTGGTGCAGTCCCCACAGTTGTGTCAACTGTGTGGAAGTGGATAATACTTTTTGGTTTCTTGTCCACGGCCAGCCCACCATATGTTGTTCACCACACATAACAGTTCTTTCAGATATTTCCCAAGATACTTTCATTTCATTCATTACATTTCTGTACTGGCCAAGGTTCTCTAGGAAGTTTTAAAGTTTAAAACCTTAAAAATACAATATAGAAACATTGTATAAACATTACATGCAAAGAATATAAAAAGAAATCCCATGACAGATCCTATTACATGCTGTCATATGTTTGACAGCAGAGGAAGATCTTAACTCAGCACTCCAAGGATACCTAAGTTAGTGCTAGTTGGACCTCACTTTGAAGAGTGTTTCATACTCAGGTGAGACACCACTGAGAAGTGCCTCTGTCATGTTGCCATCCTCTGAACCTCTCTTGGCTGAGGCACTTAGAGGAACACAGATAATTGCAGTATATGAGTACATTCACATTTGAAGAGGTACTCCCAGATATTGCAGTCTCAGCCTGTCTTAAGACTATGGGTCAAAAACCAGTGCTCTGAACTGGGCTCAGAAAGAGGCACTCCTACATATGGCTAGCTAGGGAATGCTGGGAGTTGGAAGGCCATTTCCTAGCTATAAGATTGCACCTTGGGGACTCCTAAGCTCATTGTAACCTATTATGGCAACCCTAATTGGAAATCACAGTGTTATAAAATTGAATAGACATATAGAGGAAAATTGGCAAGTCCAACTCAGTTATATTTGCCTTAAAAGAGGAAACCTCTCAGAAATGAGGGAACTTGTAAAAGTTGAAAGGGGAAGTCAAGATATACCTGGAGGTTACTCAAAACCACGGTACCAGCATCTCAGTTAGAATGTATACCATAATTAGGACAGGTAGCACCAAATCCAAGAGGTTACCAGCATGGTTCAAGGAAGCTATTAGAGAAAAGAAGACTTTTCTTACCCAAATGAAGAAAACAAAAAGGAGCACAAGCTTGCACAAAGATGTATGCACACAATAACAGTTACAACAAAGCATTTTGAGGAGCATACTACTAACAACATCAAGGTCAACAATATAGATATATCAGAAGCATGAAATGATTTAGAGAGGAAGATGGAGTGTTGGTGAAGCTAAAGGAGTACTAATTGAAACTAATACGATTATGGAGAATGAATTCTCATTTCACTTCACTGCAGAAGACATAGGAAAGATACCTGAACTGATGCTTTCAAGAAAGGAATCTCAAGAACTGAGGCAAATTGTGGTGACAAAGATGAAGTTGTCAGCCACTGACAAACTTAAAGTTAATAAATCACTGGGCCCTGATGATATCCATTCTAGAGTTCTTAAAAGTTAAACACCTAAGTTTAGCTTAGGAAAAAGATAAGGAGACATATGACAGAGGTGTATAAAATCATGAATAGTGTGGAGAAAATGGGTAAGGAACATTTTTTTCTCCTTCATAGTATTAAAACTGGAATCATCCTATCAAACTGCTTGGTGCAAGATTCAGGACAGATGAAGGAAAGTATTTCTTCATGGAGCACATAAACTATGAAATTCTTTTCTAGTAAATGTAGTGATGGGCATTAATTTGGATGGTTTTAAAAAGGAGTTGGACAAATTCATGGAGGCTAAGGCTATCAATAGCAACTAAACCTGATGGTTGTATGTTATCTCCTAAATCAAAAAGCTGTATACCTATATTGATCAGCTGCTGGGGATCACGGGTAGGAGTGTACTATTTGGCAGCTGGTTCGCCACTCTGTCCTGTGAACAGAAAGCTGGACTAGATGGACCCTTGGTCTGATCCTGCATGGCTCTTCATGTTCTTGCTGCGTAAGATTGTAGCTTTATTCTTCACAGGCTACCTGCTAAAAGCACAGCTACAGAGAGCTACTGAAAAGGCCACCTCTACAGCCCTTTCCACTTCCAAAGCACCGAAGCTGGCATGCCTACACGTAGGGTCAAGGCTTATTAATTGCCATGCTTCAAAAATGTCCTGAGGAAAATATGCTGAGTACAGTAGTCTCATTAATATCCATCCATTTATTTTCAGTTCTGGGGTACCTCCGGAATCAAAGCGGTAAACTTTCGTACCGCTTCAGCTTTCGAACCCCTTCCCCCTATCCCAGTAGGTCCCTCAAGAAAATTCTTCAGCCACCGCTAATCACGCTTCCCCTCTTCTCTATCTTCCTCCCGCTCACACGCCTGCATTACGGTGCATTGTGGGAGATGTAGTTCTCCATAGCAGTCTCGTCTCGGGCTCTTGGAAGCCATACAGGCCGATAGAAAACTTCCATCCCCGAGGTGCTTTGCGCAAGTAGTAGAGCCTGCTCTCTCCGACGGGCGGCGGCTGGGCCGGAGCGTGTCGCGGGGGCGTCACGTCGGCTGGCCGTCCGTGAATAAGAGAGCGAGAGGGGGCGGGGGCTGGGTCGCCGTGTTGTGACGCCCGAGGGGACCTCAGAGCCTCCTCGCCCTTCCTCATCTCTCCCCTGCCGCGGCTTCCCTTTCTGTGGTAGCTCGGCTCTGCGGTTCTCCTACTGGACAGGGCAAGCGGGAGGGCGGGGGAAATGGCTGAGACCATCGCGGACACCAGGCGCCTGATCACCAAGCCGCAGAACCTGAACGACGCGTACGGCCCCCCGAGCAACTTCCTCGAGATCGACGTCAGCAACCCGCAGACGGTGGGGGTGGGCAGGGGCCGTTTCACGACCTACGAGGTCAGGGTCAAGGTGAGAGATCCTGACGGAGCGGCCTGCTGGCGGGGTCGGGGTTCAGGCCGGGCTTGTTCCGCTTAAGGAGCGCGGCAGGAGGCTTGGCTCGTCCACTGCTGTTCTTTGCTTCTGAGGGTGTCTTGCCTGTGCAACTTCCAAGTGCAGGGGCCTCTTCTGCTCTGCTCGCTCACAAATGTGTGTGTTGCCTGGGGCTGCGAGCACACCTGAGTGTCTTCTGAGGCTTCATTTGAGCCTCTTCTCTGTTCTGCGTTCATCCCCATCCCAGAGTTGGGAAGAAATCCTCACGTGAGGGCCCACTGGCTCCCTGGCACACCTTTGGACAAGATGTTGCAGTTCCAGGCACACAACTGATCTACCTTGGGCATTCTGACTTAGCGAGACTGAGGCTGACAGTATCTTCTTGCAGTTGGAGGTGAGGGAGGTGGCTGTGTGATAAACACACAGAGGAAATGCTTGAACATGTTCAAAGCGTTTTCCTTCAGCATCTTGTAGTCTTGAATCCTGAATGAATACCATTCATTGCTGTCGTGTTTGTATGCTAGTGCAGAAGCCCACACAGGACTAGGTTTTGAAACATACATTGTAGTTTTAAATTGTGTGTCTTCTAGATGATTGTGGTTGGAAGTGTCTCTCTCTGTGCGTGTGTGTTTCAGTGTTCCTTATGTTTGCAGTCCAGAAATGCAGGGTGTTTGGCTCTGCACTGTTCCACCCTAGTAGACCCATGTGCTGATCTATACTAAAATGGATGCTGGCCTCCTTATACCCATTGTGTGGGCAGGTCCTCATAGTATTTCTCTTCATTGATTATCCACTACAAGAGATGCAGATTTTTCAGAAATGTCGAAGATGGCGGAAAAAAGAGTTCTAGTTTTTTCCTCCTTTCAATGAAAAGTTTTTGCAGAAATGAAAATGCAGATATATGCAATATTTACTTGTCAAATCTCATGTTCTTTTAGTGCTTTAACAACATAAAAGACACCATGCAAGTTGAACTGTTTGGAATATTTATTACATTTACAGACTATATATGGCCACTTTGGGTGTGTCAGGGGTAAAATCTGTCCAGATGTAGCTTACATAAGACTCCTGTGTATATTTACCAAGAAGTATGCTTACCTGTCTACTAGAATGGAGTGCATTGGATGCAGCCTCAAAGGATGAATCTTTATTTAAAAACAACATTGGAAATATAATGGGTACTAGAAAATTGCACTTTGTGCTATGGAAGCACATCTATCTTTGTTTTTGCCATCTGGGTAGTAGGAAAAATAAATGTTGAAATGGGAAACCACACAGTATATAAGAAATGAAAGTGCATTTAGAGAAATAGTTCCATGCAGTTACAATACTGAGAACTAGCAGCATGTTTGGGTATTGATTTACACTTAAGAGCGAAAGCAGTTACCATATTTTTCACTCTATAAGACGTGTCCGACCATAAGACACACCTAGTTTTTAGAGAAGGAAAACAAGAAAAAAAAATCTGAATCAAATGGGCACATTATCACAGGCACATTCCCCATCACTTTCCCATGGGCTGCACATCTGACAGATTTACTGCACACACATATTCGCTCTGTAAGATGCACAGACATTTCCCCTTACTTTTGAGGGGGGGAAAGGGCATCTTATAGAGCAAAAAATACGGTAACTCTTCAGTGGTGTGTTGCCATTTTCTAATGTGTTGATTTTCTTGTATGAAAAACTTTGTATTAGTCATTTTGAGTGAGTACAACTTTTCATACATTCCGTAAGGCAATACTTCATAAGAGTTTTGCAGTATTCCATTACATTTCCAATTTTCCATTAGAATAAAATCCTCCTGCCATTTTTTTCCCTTTGGAAAATGCCCTGGGAGAAAAATGTAAAAACATTTCCCCCTTTCCCCTGGACTTTCACATGAGTCTGCTGTGTCTCCAGATATTTGGAACTTCAACTCACAGAAATCCCAGTCAGCATGGCCAATGTCAGAAATGCTAAACATCTGGACGTTTACTTTCTTTTCAGACCTGCATTATAGCATCAATTCTATTGTAGAAAGACTGAGTTTGGAGTGGCCCTTGAATATACATTTGGTGTCGGAGATTACTATAAATTTCCTCAGTAGGTGACAAAAGGAACCAGTGCTATTGAAAGGACCAGTCAAATCATACCGAAAGATTATAACTAGTATATAATTGTGCTGTGTCTGGCATCTGGTAAACTGGTAGTATATTCAATGCCTTAGTTTGGGTTCATCAGTTGTATTTCAGTGTGTTTGTACCATACTTTGCTCTCCTGAAGGAGATCCAAAGCGTAGTCATCCGGAGGATGATACAGCTTTCCTGACTGGCTAGTTACATTCTCTGCATTCCTGTAACTTAAAGACTAACCAGGGGAATGCACTGTGCTCCGTAACTGCTCCCAGTCACCATGTTGACTTACCTCTCTGATATCATGGCAATACAATCTCAAGGCTGACCCAGTTGAAAATGTAAGACAGTTGAGCCTCATTGTGTGGGTTGGGGAGAGATTGTACATCTCCTAGAGCAGGGGTCCTCAAACTTTTTCACCAGGGGGCCAGTTGAAAGCTGCTGGTGCTGGACATGGGCGGGAAAGGGTGCCCATGGCGGTGGTTGGGGCAGGGGTGGTGCGTGCAGGCGCGGGGGTGGGGTGCACGACAAGGCAAGGCGAGGCAAGGCGCGGGCGGGCGCATGAGGGGAGGCGGGTGTGGGTGGGCGGGCAGGCACATGCGGTGAGGGGAGGCGTGGGCAGGGGCGGGCACGTGCCACAAGGGGGGCACACAAGGCAGCAACTTGCTCGCTTGGAGATTGTTTTCTCCGAGCGAGCAAACCGCTGCCTCCCCACGTGCGGGGTGAGGTGGGCAATGTTGGATGCATGCCTGGGTGCGGGCGGGCGCACACGCTGCGGGTCCAAATGGGCATGGCAGGCCGGATAAATGGGCATGGCGGGCCAGATCTGGCCCCTGGGCCGTAGTTTGAGGACCCATGTCCTAGAGGTAAAACAGCAAATCAGTGACCAGCACTGTATCACACTACCTCCCCCATAAATGTCTTAGTTGTACACTTTGGAACAGCTTGACCAAGAAAGTCTAAGGATTTATTATAGACCTGGATCTCCACAACATGGAATTCCATCATGTGTAACTAGCCATGATGGGTTGTTGTGTCATTTGAACCCAGTCCACTTATTTTTGGGAACAACTCATGCTGACAATCCAGGGCTTCTTTAATGGTTATTCATGCCATCTTCCATGCAGAATTGTCATATCATCTAAACCTGGGAATGCCATTTTATTGTGTGTTGCAGGGATTGGTTAGTGAGCCTCTTAGCAAGAGCCGCTCTTTGTAATTCACTCATGCTACTCCCAGTGATTGCACCTTCACCAGTGCCTAAGCAGCTCTTTAGCATCACAGGCTCATCTTTCTTATCTTTTGGTCCCACAATATTGTGCAAATGTATTCTTCTTTTTCCTGGTCTTTTGCAAGTGCAGACTTAGGACTGTCCTATTTTTCCTGATCAATTTCCTTGTGCGCTTCTGCTGTCAAAGGGTACCTTGAAGAGGAGAAGGCAGCATACAAGGAAACTGGCAAGGTCAGACTGTCTATAGGCTAATCTGCTCACAGTTGCTAGGTACCTTTTGCCAAGTTGTCAATTGCAAAGCACCACTAAAGGGGGCAGGGCAAAAACAGCAAAAGAAAATGCATCAAAAGTTGGGGAGGATAATATCTTCGCCTTGCAATGTAATAATCATGATATAAAGTGTTGAATTGACAGTTCTCAGGCCATTCATCTTTTCAACACTAACCCGAGCCCCCTGACACTCCAAAAAGGAGGGAGATTAACTCCCCACACCTTTTCATGGCATATTAGCCTATATGAAGTGTTGCCTTGTCAGTTTTCTTGTAGCCCCTTGGCAGCTGAACCATACAACAAAATTAGTCAGGCAAGGCTACAAGCCTCAAGAATGTCCTTCTAAAAGACCAATAATAAAAATTAGATCTGAGAGAACTGATCATGTTCAGCCTTGAGAAGAGAGGACTGAGGGGGGCCATGATATCCCTGTATAAGGACCTCAAAGGCTGTCACAAAGATAAAGGCCAAGATTTCATCTTGCTGATGCCAGAGTGTAGGACACGGAATAATTGATTCAAGTTGCGACAACCCAGATTCAGGCTGGACATCAGGAAAAGCTCCCTCACTGTCAGAGCAATACAACAGTGGAACCAGCTGCCTAGAGAGGTGGTGGGCTCTCCCACATTAGAGACATTTGAAAAGAAACTGGACAGCCATCTGAGTGGGATGGTGTAACTCGGTATCCTGCAGTAGCAGGGGGTTGGACCCGATGGCCTTCATGGCCCTTCCAACTCTACTATTCTGTGCTTCTAGCATGAAACAAAGGTGTGTTGTCACTGATATTTACTCTTGCTATGACCCACACATAAGCTTGTAGAAGAGCTGGGAATGATCATGTGAGCTGGATCTATTAGCCAATATGTTTGTAGATTGCTGAAATTAGGCAAAGTCTAGGATTCTAGGATGATCTCTGGCTTGTCTTATCTGAACTGCTTGTGTAGATTGCTTTCAAAAGGTCCTGTGTTCAGTTCCTATCATCTCCAGTTAAGGAGGCCTTGGCCAAAGGGTCTGGGGAAGATCTTTGCCTTCAGGTCTTAGGAAAGGTACTACCAGTTGAAGTAGATTATGCTGGCTCAGATGGACTGGTACCTTGACTTCGTATTAGGCAGCTTGGTACTAGATGAAAAAGAACTTAACTTGAATTGTCTAACTAACAAAGGTTCATTGACTACAACAGTACTTTCCCTCTGATTAGGTAGCTTGCTACTCTGGAATTTGATTGTCTCTGCTTGTCACTTAAATTTGTATCTTGTTCTAGTAGAAAGGCTCAGGACATCTTACACGGACCTAATGAATCAAAGTGTGCCTGCTATATATGTAGGCCTTTAGCAAGGATAAACGAAGCAGAAGATTTTGTGCTGTGTTCACAATGTGCTTCACTGTGGAGTTTGGAGGCCTGTGTTATGGTAGATTCTGCTTACGTAAGGATACAAACTAAGCACTCCAAGAATAAATTAGCAAGATAGTGCCAGTGCTAAAGCACATGCACAGAATAGGTGTCTATCCAATGCTACCCCATCACTAGGCTTGTTTCTGTTGTGGACCAGCTACAAGTTCCTGGCAGAGCAGTTCTTTAGGGCAGCTCCAGTAAATTTGAGTAAACATAATGAAGACTCTGAAGGCATGAATGCAGTCCAAGACATTGAAGACATTGCAACCTCTTCACCACATGGAGGCAACAAAATGTACTCTTTGCTATTAACTTATATTGCTGTAATCAGATTATATGAATGAACATGCTCTCAATTGTCTTCTAGATGATCTGTGGATCAGAGTCAGTATTCAGTGCTCAGTCTGAGGGTGAACTACCAAGTGCATCCAGATATAGTAGGGCTGTGTCCTGTGGGGGCCATTAGGTTCTGGCATAACTTTGGTTTGACTTGCAAATGGACTGGTTTTTCCTGGACTTGGTTCCATTAGCTTCCCTGTTTTTAGCCTAGCAGTAATTGCTGAGCAACATGCAACTTTTCTTTTTGGTTATTTTTTTGCCTTTCTTCAGAGACATGAGCTGATGTGTAGAAGGTTATCTTATTTTCTGAGCACCTCTATAGTACAGGATTGGGCAACTTGTATTTCTGTAACCAGATGTTATAAATGAACATTGATGGGCTTCTAGATGATCTGTGGAAACGGGTCAGTAACTGTCACCAGTCCTAGTTAACATAGTGTGTAATGAGAGTTGATGGGAGATATAGCCCTTCAGAAGTTTTAATGTACAAGCTGCTTATCCCTGCTATAATGCATAGGTTAAGCAGAGTGTCATAACCATGAAAATATGCAAATTGATTTTATGCTACATAACTTCCAAAGTATTTTCAGTGGCAGATAGAGGAAAACTGTTACACAGAAAAGCATTAGTATCTATGTAGTTAACTACATAGTTAATTCTTATAGTTCCCTTATAAAGATCAGAACACTCTTAATACGACTAGATAGTTATAAGTGGAAGCTTTCCCATTTGCTGCAATACTCAACACAGTTAGAATGATTGGCTAAAATAATGATTCAGTTTCAAAGAGCAACCTGTAGATCATCAAAACGTTTCCATTCCTAAACTTTGGTTTAAGTGACAGTGTGAAAAAGCAGTCTTTAGCTTCAGGTTCAGTTTAATATAAGTTGCTGGAAACAACAATAGGAAAGGACCATTATTGTCTTTATGTCCTGCTTGTAATCTTCTTAGAGTCAGCTGGTTGGCCACAAGATGGAATTTTGGACTGATCCAGCAGTTGTAGCTGCTCTCCAAACTAGTTATTCATTACATTATGCCTTTTCCTTTCAGAGAACTCAAGGCAGCTTATATAATTCTTCTCCTCTTAATTTTATCCTTACAGAAACATCCCTGTGATGTGTGTTGGGCTGAGAGTCCGTGACTGGCCCAGTGTCATCCAGTTAGCTCTATTACTGAGTGAGGACTAGAACCCAAATCTCCTGAGTCCCAGTCCTGCACTTTTAACTACTATACCACACTGGCTCTCAACTATGTGTTATTAATAAGTATAATGCTCACTTACAAATTCATTTGGTACTTTTGCCACTCTGGAGGGGCAGCAGACTCAACAGTGGGGTAAGCCTTCATAGTCATCAGGTTATGGCAACCCAGAATACAGATTGTGTAAAAGTTGTCATTCAGTTGTGGGTTGCTGCTGTATCTGAACCCTGTACAGTGGTACCTCGGCTCACAAACGCCTCAGTTCACAACCAAATCGGGTCACGAACAGAAATTTCAGAAAAATTATGCCTCATGGCATGAACTCCGCATTGGGTAATGATTACAGTTGCGCTGTCTTCCCTGCACAAGTGCAACCGTGATCGCACCATCTTCCCTGCGTGACCGTGGTAATGCTCGGAGCGCGGGGGAGAGGACCACAGTCATGCTCATGCAGGGAAGATGAGTGCGATCGTAGTCGTGTTAATGGGGGGAGATGGCTGTGATCGTGCTTGGGGGGAGATGGCTGCAATCTTTGTTGTTCTTTGTTACTTTGTTTTAAATTTTTGTGATTTAAAAAAATGCTTACAGAATGGATTAACCTTATTTACATTGAACCTTATGCGGAAATTTGACTTGGGTCATGGCCAATTTGGGTCGCTACCAGAATCGTGGAATGGATTAAGTTCGTGAGCCTAGGTACAACTGCACTATGGCTTAACTATGGGTTTTTAACCACAATTACGACACATTTCACAACCCAAAAAGAAAACATGGGTTTTCTTCCTGGATTGTTCATAGTTAACACCCCATAGTTAAATCATAATGCAGCATTTACATGTAATGACAAGTTATGATTGAGGGACAACCCATACTCTGGCCTGTCATCAAATCAGGCCAGTCTTACAAGCCATGAGGTGGTTTTGAAATCTGATCTAAGGTGACAGATGGCATCAAATGAAATCTCAGTACTTTTTTGTGAATGATTGAGAAATATTGTAGCTCATGCTGACATTCAAACACATAGTGCCAGGAAATAATATTTCTGATGTTGGATGACTAATTATGCTGCATAAAGAGCTCTTTGGCCTGTTTTAACTTTGCCTTGTTAGATACAATGTGGTTTCTAAACTTTACTTCTTTACAGCACTATGAATCATCACATTTGTTTTCTCAGCAAAAAATAAGAGTATGCCTTAAGTTTCATCTTCTCCAAGTCCAAGCAAACTTACATAGTCATTATTTTAACCCAATGGTTGAAAACATTGCTTAAACCCTCATTTAATCTGGAGTCTACTAGTTTCTGATTTAAGAAAAGAGTGTGTAAGCATAGGTACACCTCAAACTCTTGAAAGCATCTGGGAGTTAATTGTCTTTGATTTTGCATTTCCCACCCTATAAATTGAGAATATAAGCTGGACCTGAATGTTCTCAAAGCAGGTGAAACCTTCATCCTTTTCTACTGATGTAGCTGCAAACCAATTGGATTGTTCATCTACCATCTTAGCCACATGGAGATGCTTTGACAATCCTTCAGGTGTAGAAAATGCAATCCTCAAATAACAGTACAGGGCTGTTTACCCAGTGCTGTGTGCATCCAGTTATCATTTCTGCTTACAGGTTATACCCCAGGAGCTGCAGTTTCTATTAACTGATGATCACAGTTCAGGCTACAATAAGAAGTAAAGTCTGTTAACATATGGCATAACCAGTGAAGCTTCTCCAGTAAGGTTGTTGTTGTTAGTTGCGAAGTCGTGTCCAACCCATCGCAACCCCATGGACAACATTCCTCCAGGCCTTCCTGTCCTCCACCATCCCCCGGAGTCCACTCAAGCTCACACCAACTGCTTCAGTGACTCCATCT
>NW_025335268.1:58181756-58268152 GCF_004798865.1 Varanus komodoensis
TCTGCCATCCCCTTCTTCTTTTGCCATCTGTTGTTCCCAGCATTAGGCTCTTCTGCAGGGAGTCCTTCCTTCTCATTAGGTGGCCAAAGTATTTGAGTTTCATCTTCAGGATCTGGCCTTCTAAAGAGCAGTCAGGGTTGATCTCCTCTAGGACTGACTGGTTTGATCTCCTTGCAGTCCAAGGGACTCGCAGGAGTCTCTCGAGCACCACAATTCGAAAAGGGCAATAATTTGGAGGAAGTGAGGAGTTCAAAAGAAAAAGTGCTGGCATACTATTGTGTCTAGCCCTTGGATGGTGGCATGGAGTTAGTTAAAATATCAGCTGGATCTGGACTGATCGTCTGAAAAATATCAGAAAAATGCTGCCAAAGAGCAAGCGATTGGCACCAGTGGCTAAAAATCCATTGATCAATATGTATAATAATAATGCTGCTCCAGAACCCACAAAGATCCAACCATTCTTTATCTTTCATCAACTGGATACAAAACCTGTGTGTCTCAACAGCTTAGTTATTGAATTAAGATCTGTATTAATGTAACTGATTAGCTAATCTGTAGCTTGTTGGGAGACTATCCCCCACTTTTAAAAAATGGAGGTGCTTGAATTTCATCCTATAGAAAAAACTCATAGTGTTATAAATGCATAATTAGACACTACACAGTGTTGGCATAAAAGGAACAGACTCTGGTATGTTTGTGTACCTTTGTCTTCAGAGTTTTGCAGAAGGTAAGGATCTATCTTAAGTAACTAGAGATTTGTGAGGACCTTGCTCTTGCTAATTGAGAGATCTTGGTAGCTTCCTTCTGTGCAGGAAGGAAAATAATTCAGACTGTCAAACAGAAAAACTTGTTTAGGTCCACATTCCTGGATGTTTTTGGCAATTTGACTGTTAGAGAAATATCTTGGGGTAGAGGGAAATTCTTTGAATGTGAAAGATACGCTTTATTTCTGTCCACTCAAGAGTCGTCACTGTATTTGTGGGTTGGGGGATGTGTGTGTCTTCCATCTTGCTTAGGAATCTCATCTGTGTATAGATTATGTGTCTTAAGGTCCTCATAAGTTCCTTTTTTGTGAAAGTAGCAGACTTCTATCCTGAATATAGTGTTGCAAGATGAGTAACTGCTCCTATTGAGTTGATCAGGTGCACCCTATAGTTACTTGAACTAATTACTCTGAGTTGCTGCCTTTGGTGATTTGTATTACCATGAATGTTATAGGAGCATGACTGCTAGATGTACTCTCCCCTGCTTCTGAGCTACAAAAGGAATGGGATTTTTCTTGCTTTTTAATGCCACTTACACATTTCTGATGGGGAGTTCTAAGTGTCTCAGCATCCCAAGGCTAAAACTAATTTATCAACCACACTTGATCTTGAGAGTGCAGAAGGCTTTGTGGCAGTAGCTGGTATCAACTGCATGAATCTGCACATAACTTGAGTATGTTGCTTTCACAAAAGACAAGGACAGATGCATTTCTTTTACTTAAGTCAAAGTTACTATTGAGACTTCTAATGGAAACTCCTTTTTCCTAGCAAGCTTCAGATTTAGATACTTAAAAGCTATTATCTATTACATTTACCACTTAACCAATATTAACTTTTAATACAAAGCAAATTGATTTAATCCTTCATGTTCAAATGTTTTAAAAAGTAATTGGTACCTTAAGTACTCCATCCAGGAAAGGCTTTGTTCATAAGTTGTTTTAATGCTCAAACTAAACACTCATCTTATTCTTACCCTTTTGACTTCCCATTATTAAGGAACCCAGGCACTGTGAAGAAATGTGTGGCAAGCAAGGCATCAGATTCCACTTTAATCACACTATAGAATTTCTTTATCTCAAATGGACAGGAACAGTGAATGAAGATAAGCAGTGGGTGGGACAGGACAAGCTTTTCAAAACGGTACTTTATACACTGCTATGGAATTGGTAGGGCAACAACTAATGCATGCTTTCTTACGGGGTTGCTCTCTTAAAATGTAGGTAGATTTTAACACTTGCTTCATTAATGTGAATTAAAAACAAATTGCTTAATTTTTATGAAGTCCGGTTTCAATTCTTTGAATGACTTGGGGCAACTGATAGAAAATTGGATGCATACAAATACTTGCATAGAGTTTTTGAGTTAAATGCATAATGTCTTACTGATGAAGTTGTGAGACTATGATTGCTGGCAGTGGGCATGGACTTAGGTAATGGCGGGGTGGGGGGGACACACAGACTTTTATTTTATTACATTTTATTTATTTTAAGTGAATTTTATTTCCCTTCTATCCTGTCTTTCCACTGATGAAGTCAAAGCAGTGTGCCAGTTTCTCCATCAGTTCAGCATAACAGCCCTGAGGGTAAGCGAAGCTGATAGATGGTCATCAAGTCAGCTTCATGGCTGGAGTGGGAACTTGAACCTTAGACTTCCAGGTCTATGTCAAGCATCTGAATCAATACTTGGACTCTTGAGTTACTCTCTATTCTCCAGTCCTAAAGATCAGATCTTTCCTGCCATTAAAAGTCATGCAGTCCTTATATGTATCTGTACTCCAGCTCAAAAGTGTATAGCATTGCAGTCCATTTCTCAGGTTTCTGGAAAGGAATGGCTCCTGTTCCTGACAGAGAGGATAGTTGCAGCACCCTGGCTCTGTGCTGATTCTGTGTCTAGCCAGTGAGACCGCTTGGGATATAATGCTGCATCCAGAGAATTACGTTCTTCTGCATTTATTCCTTTGAATAAACCATTTGTGTAATAAGTTAAAAATGAAATCATTTCTCTTTGGCAGTTCTGAGAAAAAGGAAGCAAGAATGTAATGCAGCTCTAAGCAACCTGTTTGCTTTCAGGCCATGAAACCTGCAGTTGGTCAGGTTAAAGCTACTGATCAGACCTGAGTTCGCTTAATATTCTTTCACTGCGCTATTAGTGAAAGAATATTCTTTCACTGAGCTTTTAAGTTCACTTAATATTCTTTCATCAGGTGATACTAACTGTCCTCAACCTGATATCTCCAGATGTGTTGGATTACAACTCCCATCACCCCAGCCAGGTGGTAGGAATTGTGCTTTAGCAGATCTGGAAGAAACCAGGTTAGGGAAGGCAGAGCAACACTAATGTAAGGCGATGGGAATGCTGTTTCTTAATTATGATGATGTGCTTTCAATGCTGTCAAAATTAGTGCTGTGCTGATCTCTATTCCTTCTTTTCATAAAATTCTTTTTCTGTGAAAAAGGCCTTTTATTTTGTTTCTTTGGCAGTTTGGGAGTGAATGTCAAACAAATTTCTAACTAAGAAGCCGGTTCCATTTGCCTTATGCATTAATATCGTGCACAAGGTTTTCTATTAACTTAAATTGCTACTTTGTCTCAGTTTCGCAGCATTTCCTGGAACACCCATTACATCCAGACATGATCATCTGTCTGAGTTTTTTTCATATGGCAAAAAGTTTTTATAATCTGTTGTCCTCTCCCAGCCCCTTAGCAAAGTTAATCCAGAGGTGGGCAGAAGATAGATCCAGGTCTACAGGTGACAAGGATTTCTGACTCCCAGTTGTTCAGTAGTAACAACAAAAATAAGACTTCTGAAATGAAGAGAAGTTGACATGGGGAAAAGTAACGAGGGTAGATTTTTGTGTGGAGTGGCTGTGACCTCATTTCAGTTCTGGCACTCCAGTTTTGAGAATTGGATTTCTTGAATTCTAGGTATATGTCTTTTGCACCAGGATCCAGTTGGTGCATCTTGAGGTTCTGCTAAAACAAATGAAAAGTATAGACACCTTAAGTCTGCCCTTTGGTGAGATAACTTTCAGTAACTCCCTTACACTCTAGCAAATAAATAATTTTGATCTCCTCTGATGTTGACTATTATAGCAGAGGCTTAATACTCTCCTCTAGTTGGATTTTGTTGGTTAAATTTCAATTATTGCCAGCCAGAATATGTGAATAAAATGCATGTTCTATTTGTTCTACCACATGTATAACCCATGGTCGTATTGAAGCCCAAGGAAAATTGGTGCCTGTTTGCTATGTGTGGAATTGTAGCTTGGGACAGAGTGGTGATCCAAATTGACTTTAAAAAGTGGTAGTGAGGCTACCAGTTAAAATACAAATCAACCTATGTTTAATTGAAGTTAGTATAGTTGGGAAGTTTGGATAGTTAGGAAATTAAAGACTGGCTTCTAATACCCCTTTTCTCTCTATGATGAGAAAGTAGACTGTGGTGAAACAGTTGGAAGTACTCCTGGATGAAACCAGTTATTTGGACCTAATTTAATTTGGTTGGATTTGGGAACTGATGCTACCTTGGATTGTTGAGCTTTCCTGGAATAGATGAGATGAGGGAATAATATGCATTTCTAGGTCATTGCTAACATAAACCATGCTATCTTTCTGATTCGATTTGGGGTTGGGAGTAGGAGGCATTGCTTTGCCTTGGGTCTGCGCATAGCTCACCAGGAGATCACAAAGGGTTGTGATAGAAGGTCGAGAGCTCTCATATGGGGTTCAGTAGGGATTTGTGGCATGTCTCATGCTTTGTAATGTCTATATGGAATTCTGGGAGAAAGTATTTGGAGTGTGCTATCATTTGTAGCCAGTGATGCCCTGCTCTTGTTTCTTTTTACCTTAACCAAATGTGATGGTAGAAACCTGAAATGACTACTTGAGATCAGTAATGGGTTGAGGTTGCTCTTGGTGGGTGGTTCTAAAGCTGGGGAAGACATAGAATTGCCTGTCTGGGATGGGATTTCATAACTAAACTGCAGACCTGCTTCTTTGACCCAGCTTGCCTCGTGATTTCTCAGGTGGTAGCTATTGCCAGTAGCATGTTCCTCATGCTGTGCCAGCTGCATCCTTGCCTGGAAAAGAGATACTGTCACACCGTCGTGTTGCCCTGGTGACCTTTTGACTGGAGTATTTAAGACAGTTCATGATGGTAATGCAAACTTCAGTTGATCTATAATGCAGCAACCAGATAGGTGCCAGGAGAATGCTGTACCATTCTTGCATTACTTCTACTGGCCACATGACTGACTTCAACATACTGCTTCTTCTCAAAAACACTTTAGGGCCTGTTTCAGGGATACCTGAAGGAGTACCTACTCCCATAGGAACCTCTCTGATTGGGTGCAGTAATTAATTTTGATGGCAGATGCAGCCTGCTTAAGAACTTGCTTGTCACTGGCAGTCAGTAAAACTCTTGAAAGCCTTTGTGGCCCCATCTCTTGAGATTTGCCAGATTTGAGAGCTGAGACTTTTAACTTTGCAAGTGTGATACAGTGTGATGTATTGTTAAAATAATGCTTCTGTTTTAGTTTGTAACTTGTCTGGGGTGTTCTAGTGTGTGTAGTTTCTAATAGCCTTTCCTTTGAACAGCTTTTCGACATGCAGTGAGATGATGTGTTACTTCCCAGCAACAAACAGTGCTCCAGATGCAGCCCTCTGGTGGCTATTGGCCTGCCTGCATTTCTGAGTTCAATACTTAGGCCATATAGTTCAGGCCTACAGAATCTTTTTCAATTTCGGAGAAGCTTTTGGTGGCCTCATTCTGCAGACCTGAAGTTCATAATGGAAGACGCATGCCCTAATGGAAGATGCATGCCCTAATCATTTCTAGATAAAGGAGAATACTAAAAAGGAGTAATGTCAAGCTGATGTATCTCAGCCTCATACAACTTGGTCTGATGAATCTTTACTTGGAAGTGTTTAATTCACTGGGAATTCCTCCCAAGTATGCATACAATTGCAGCCTTGATCACATCAAGCTACACTATTATTTAAGGGGTGCATAACCATCTTAGACCCTGGCTCAGGAGCTGCATGTGCATGTACTCTCTCTCCAGCAACCCTGATACAAAATTGGTCTTTTGTCACTGCTAGCAAATGTGGGAAAGCACGCTCTTTATGAGGATCATGATGGGAGGGAGTGGAGAATCCTTTCCCCCTGCAGGAATACTAATATAACAAGTTTTTCACTTACTCACCCATAATCCTCATACTCATTGGAGTATGAAGTCCAAAATGTTACACAACACATCTGGTTGGTAGAAGTAAAAACTGTGAACTGAAATGTAGTGTTGCCCAGATGCTTAGAGCCTCTGCTGTTCATGTGGCACCAGAATAACATTTTTAAGGGCAGCCCTGTATTAGGAAGAGATTATTTTGCCTTAAGGAACATTTGAGGGTGTCAAGAACAGTTGCTGGGGGAAAGTGGACATGGGAGTGGTTAGTTATGACCCACTGTGGCAGGATGAACTGGGAGTAACTGGCTTCAAAGTAACTGGCCCCAAAGCCACTAACTCCCAATCTAATGTGCTTCCGGGGAACACACACAAGGATTGACAGTATCCTGATCTCTTTGAGGGAAAGGCAAGGTTGATGATAAACCTTCCCCCTGCTGCATATTATCCCAGTTAACCTCATCAGTGTTTACTCTTCTTTCCTCATTCCAGCTAGGCTCTTAAACCAGCCCAGCTGATGGGAGGTTTAAATGGTACAAATGGGAGGTACAAATGTCTCCTCTGCCCCTGCCTTCATGGGTTTGGCTACATACCTTTGACCGCTAGAAAAAAGTAAATATCTGATAATATTGTTTGTTGAAACATGCCCTTTCGCATCATGTAATTCAGATTGGCAGTTTTTATCTTCAAGTCAGATTTGGGTGGGAGTACTTGTTCTACCTAGTGTTGTGGTCACGTTCTTCTAAGTACTATCACCTTGTTATGTTGCTGCATCTATCAAAGAGCAGGTGTAACTTTTTAGTTTTGTGTATCCCTGTGACACTTCATATCCAAAAAGTTATAAAAGAACTGGTTGTTGCTCTACATATTAATAACTTTCCTGTTTGCATGCATCTTGTGATTCATGGAACGGTAATGCGGGATGGACAGTGCAAACACAAACTTGGATTAGAGAGGGACTTATACATGCACTCTTGTTTAAAATGTATGCAAGAACTATCGTTGCTTCTTGAGAAAAAGTAGCCTAAGCAACTCAGCTCTAGATTTTTGTTCCTCTTTATTCTCTACCACTTACCATGCACTGAAACAACTGTTTTCAACTCCTCTGTTTTGAGGCTGCCTTTACATCTTTTTCTTATGTCTAACACACTCTGGCTTCTGAAACATGTTAAGCAACTGAGGTCATGGTTATCTATTTCCCAACATACAGAAAAGTGGCATACTTTTTATTTACAACTTTTAACCATGTCCAATAGCCAGTGATCCTAATCTCCCAAATCAAGACTTAAGCCCATAAAACACTATAGCTTAAGGGAAGATAATATAACATGTGTAAATAGTTTTAAAACACCCTAGAAGACAACTAGAGTTAGAACATGCATAAACCTATGGAGAAAATATAGAGTTTCCCTATTATGTGGAGGACCCCTTTTTAAAGAAAATGTGATGGCCCAAACATAATTCAAACAAATGCTTTTGGCATGCTCTTGGGTTAAACATGGAAGTTATTTTCAAAACGTGATCTCTTTTAAGACTAAGACTTTTATTTATTCATTTGTTGTATTTTTATACCACTCAGGAGCTGAAGTACTCTGGGTGGTTCACAGGTCGTCTTTTCAGCAGGTTGTCAGTGTGTTCCTGTTGTATAAAAATAGTGTTGACCTGTTAGAATTTGCCAGTAGGAGGCAGTAGAAAAGCATTCCATACCCTTTGCCTGAAGTGTAAGGAAAGGCTTAGGGCTACTTCTTAGTAGCACATCACTCTGTTGGCAGTTGAGTTGTAACCTATTTGAAGAGATGGCACCAAAGCTGGTGCTATGGTAACAGGATGGCTTTGTTTAGAGAGACTTAACTTCAGGGAATCCACACTTGCAGGTGTGCTATAGATTTAAATAGAAAGTAGTGGCCAAAATGAGAACAATTTCCCTTTAAAATATCTCAGTACTATTAGAGAAATGGGGTAAGATGAGAAGCCTACATAAAAGGAAAGGTGGCCTATCAAATTCCTTTTCTTTGAGATAGCAATCAAAGTGCTATACAGATCATTCTAATTCCTCTGGCTGTGGCAATTCTTCCTCTGTATTTTTGTAATCACTACTCTTAAATGACTGCATACTCATTGTGCTGCCTTGGTGTTGTTTTGGGCTTCTTGACAAAACACTGAGTTTGGGATGTTGAAGTGACTCCAAAAGCTTGGTATTCCAATGGTGGACTTAAGAAGCAGCCTTGTCCAGACATTCCAATCTAAAAGATAAGAAATTTTAGACTACAACTTCCATCAGCCCCAGCCAGCATGGCCATGGCAAAGACACTATGAGAATGGTAGTTTTGAATGCCAGGAGGGTGCCAGGTTGGACAGTTTTGATGCCTCTATGCAATACGCAGTTGTACTACTTTATCCATACTTGTTAGCAGCAGCATGTCATGACATGCAAGGAAATGGTGCCACACTGACTGGCTAGACATGGATATCCTTTTTATAGGTTGCCTTGCCTTCCATCAAACTAAGCCTGTGTAGCTGTGTACCTTGATTTGCTAGGGTTTTTGTCATCTGTCTATCTGTCTTTATGCCTTTTTGTGTAAGAGCCCAAATACTGCACATAGCTTGCTTCTGCCATTTGAGGTATCTGCTGTCATATTGTTTAGCCCTAAATGTCTGTATGATAAGAGTGAGCTAGTCTAGTGTGTTGAACTAGATCCAAGAATACCTGTGTTCAAATCTCTTGATCACCTGCAATGCTTACTGGATAGCTTTGGGCCAGTCAGTCTCTCAGCCTACCTTACTGCGTTGTTGTGAAGATAAAGCAGGAAAAACCCTGGCCACACTTTCGATGGGAGAAAGGGTAGGATATAAGTACAATGCTAGTATATAAACAGAGCTTTTAAAAAAAACCTGATTTGTAATTTTCAATAGAGGGGGATATAGCATCACCAATATGGTACTGACCTACATAATAGAAGGGTCAGAAAGGATTTGGCATTGCATCAACTGGATTTCTAGGCTTCTTTTCAGCACTTCAGTTCCTCACAGTGGTAGCACATTCTAGGAGGAAAAAAAGTGATGCCTTTTCTTGAGGGCAATTGGGTGGCACTTTGGTCTGGTCTTCTCTCCCAGAGCAACTAACTAGCTTCAGGGTTAGAAGAGTGCCATCCATGTCAGTGCAGCATATCTGATTATAGATCAACCTTTCCCTAACCAAGTGCCCTTCAGGTTTTGAACAATTCCCATCTTTCCCAGCTAGTTTGGGCAATGTTTAGGAATACTTGCAGTTTTAATCCAAAACATCTGGAGGGCATCAAACTGGGAAATGCTGTCAACCATCTTGACATGAAGGTGCCTGTTAAAATTCATGAATAACAGCTTCCTTAACTGCTCAGTTCTACTTTTCCAGATGCACATAATTTTGGCACTGTTAAGAGTGTGGCAGTTGGGATGAACATGCAGCCAGCTAGAAGTACATTGAAATGGTTGGAATTAATACCCTTACAGATGTAAAAGAAGTGCCAGCCAGCATAGAGAATCTCTCACTTCTGCAAGTCTCTTTCCGACTGCTGTTCTGAGGTAGTTTATAGCCCTATATGGGGATTCCTACTATGTGGAGAGTGAGCACACACTATTTGGGATCCCTAATATGTGGATAGTGGGCATGCACGTGCGTGCGCGTGCACACGCACATACACACTTTCGTCCTCCTCTGTACATGGAAGGTGAGTTTGAGAAGGGGAGAGTCATGGAAAACCTGTGTTCTGGATTGTGTGGAGGGCTCCCATGTATTTAAAATATTTTCCTCTTCATGCATTCCTCTTCCACATGTTAGAGCATGGGTCCTCAAATGACAGCCCACGGTCCGGATCTGGCCCACCATACCCATTTATCTGGCCCACCTCAGAGGTTTTGGACTCCCCATGCCCGCCGCTGCCTGCCTTGCCACGCGTGTGCTTGCCGCCGCCTCACTGTGTGTGCAGCGAGGCAGTGGCTTGCTCACTTGGAGATCGTTTTGGACTCACTCGGAGAAAACGATCTCCGAGTGAGCAAGTCCGAGTGAGCAAGCCGTCGCCTCGCCATGCATGTCCGCGGCTGCCTCGCCGCGCGTGCGCACCTGCCACCACTGCCTCACCGGCCCACACTTGCAGGTGTCCCCACCTCACCGGCCCGCGCCCACTGCTGCTGCCGCTGCCTTTCAACTGGCCCCCTGTTGAAAAAGTTTGAGGACCCCTGTGTTAGAGGATGTGGAGCTGTTGCACTCCCCTTCCTCTCATGTTTATTGTCCACAAATCATGAATGTCTGAATTGAATTTATGTCTCTATGGGAAACTGAAAGAGTGGAATAGCCCAATGTGTTGGAGAAGATTTGTGATTGTTAAAAGTTCAAAGGTGGAAGAATGGGAAGGGTTCAAGTACCAGTTCAGCTGTACTTAACACTGTACTCATGAGCCTTATGTGTTGCTTGGAGATTAACTTTTAGAGGCTTCTATACCAAGAAACAAGAATTTCTGAGGCACTCCTTTCAGTGCTTGGCCTTAACTTACTGAATAAAAGAGCAGTTAACAAGAAGGATTAAGTAACTTGAGAGAATGGAATGTTAAAGGTAAACTCTCACCTGCAGAAAACACTAAAACTGTACAGGCTTTACACACTTACAATGACTTGGTTTGGAAGGCTGAACTTTGCTAAGAAGCCAAAAGGTGAAATTAGAGAGCAGTAATCCACTGTTTTTATTTCTGGGAATCTTTACTGTGCTGTAAGGGAACTATATTGTGGTATACCCTAGCTGGATAAAAATACCTTCACAAAAGCCAGCATCGTTAAATATAAGCATGACTTCTAGCATTAAGGAATTTGTAAAGAGTCTATTTTTCCTCTTCAGACTTCAGTACAATGAACTCTGTTGTGCTTACCTGGGAAAATGCAAGTGCCTTCCTAATTCTGCTTGGGTTGGGTTTCATACCATCTAAGTGCAGATGCTGTATATGATGGAATACTATAGACTGTACTACTAAAATGTGGATTCTCAAGCCATTCTATCATAATCCTTCCCATAACCCACATATTTGACTAAGAAGTGGGGAAGGGGAAAGAGCATCTTGGATTAATTTCAGTAAGCCTTCATGGGCATGTTCTGGAGAGCAGGTACACACTTTAGTCTCCTCTATCAAATTTACTTTCAGTAATAGTTGTGATGAATGAATCTGTAAATGGCTTCTTATATAATATTCTTTAAAACAGACAGAAAGCCTTGCTTAAATTATTAAGTGCAAATGTAGATATTGTTGTTGGAGGCTGTAATCACTTACAGCTCCCTATAAATCTGGGTTTATCAAATATGTAAAATGTCCCTACTATTTCTACAACAAAAGGAGAAAGATGCTGTATTTTATAACTGGTGCACAGACATCTCTGGCTGTAGAACAGAAGGTGTGAGAGCCTGGGTGTATTTTGAGGGTCTGCCCAGAAGGGTTGAGGGGAGCGGTAGATGCTACACTCTGCATGTACTGTATTGGATGGACATATACAGGAAAGAAGATTGGACACTTGAGCCAACACACATCAGACAACTTTGGCAACAACATTTTACATTTTTCAATGTTGCTGGAGGAAGTAAGGCAGCGACCATCTAAGCTTTCATCCTGAATGTACAAGTCAACCAAGTCTCTGAAGGAAATCTGGTTGGATGAGAAGGGTGGCGTTATCGCTGTTGCAGTTCAATCTTATGGTCCGAGCTTGTGCTTGTATCCTCCCATAAGCTTCTCTTTAAGTGGAACTTCAGATGTGTCCTTGGCCTCTGCTTATCCTGTTATGAATATGCATGGACTACTTCTGCCTAAGTATGCTTGACAGTCAGAGGCAGACTTTCTCAATGCTTGCCACTCCTGGCTAGCCAAGGCAACAAGAATAGTATTAAGTGGCTATGTGGAGGAATTGTGGATGCTTTTAAGGAAGCAAGGATATGAAGTGTGCTAGGACCACCATTAAAGGCACCCTCTTAGATCTCACTATTTTGGATAACAGCCTGAAGCAAATCTTCCACTTGTTCCAGATGGTGGCAGCACAACTCCGGACTCTCCTAAATAATACTGACCATCTTGTTTGTTTATTATGCTTCTATATCATCCAGTAGCTGAAGCTGTCTGGGTGGTTTTTGAGTCCTTTTAGTCAGGATTCTAGCCTGTGCATTTAAATCTTTTGGACTCTAAGCTCTCATTAGCTCCAGCCAACATGTCCAGTGTTTATAGGATGATAAGAATTGTAGTCTGAAACATTTAGAGGTATGACTGGGGAGGGCTGGCCAAGAATGATTCTGGAAATTGTTCAGACTTCCTCTGCTAGCGCATGATGCTGTGATTAGCTGTTAGTGTGAACTTTTCTGTAATATCATTTTGAATGGGCAGTGCTGCAGTGCCACCATCAGCCTTCAAAGCTACAGTGTAGTGGTGCTTGGAAAAGCCTCTGCTGTTTGATTTGAAACAAGGGTGAAAGTAGATGTGGGCTATGGGGTTTTTAAGAGGCTGCAATCAGTATCTAGGAATTTTTAAACAACAAGTTGATGTGCATACAAACCAGAGCTATACAATCTTCCATATATGTTTAAACTTGTACCCTGGTCCTCTGGTAGTGGCAGGGCAGATGTGCGGCTTCTAGAAAAACCCACCTAAAATCCACACAGCTGCATTAAGGCTTGACACTTCTGGTGCATTAAATGAGCAGGGCACCTTGAGTGCAGGGCACCGTAAGGGAAGAGATGGGGTGCTGAAGCCCACGTATGGCCCTGCGCCCTTATTCAGTCAGATGGAACTGACAGTGATGGAACACCTTTCTTTCAGACAAATCTTCCTATCTTCAAACTGAAAGAGTCTTGTGTTAGAAGAAGATATAGCGACTTTGAATGGCTTCGAAGTGAACTTGAAAGAGAGAGCAAGGTAAGGCAAACTTTTTCTAGGGAGTTTAATGGCTTGATGTTGGAGAAGATTGCTTATTTAATCAATTATAACGGAAGCATCTCTAGTACAAGCCATTTTGTATCTTTACACTATATTAAACTTGTGTGCATGTGTGTTTTCCACATTAAATCAGCAGTGCATCTTGAGTGCCATGTTCCTAAGGCAGGGTCAATCTCAACTTTAAGTTAAAGCATATTTGGCTTTCACAGAACACCTATAATGTTTTAGGTGTTCTTGATATAAAGTGGGCATTCTAATTTTCCACATAATGGAGTTACTATAATACATTCTATCTGCCTTTCAGGTTGTTGTACCTCCGTTACCTGGAAAAGCTTTTCTCCGGCAATTGCCTTTTAGAGGAGATGATGGCATATTTGATGATTCCTTTATAGAGGAAAGGAAGCAAGGCCTCGAACAATTCATAAACAAGTAAGTGGAAGAGGCTATTTCGTCTGTTGTCCAGAAACTTTAATAGAATTCCTGGAGGGGAATTGCAGAAAAAACAACAGTCTTTTTCAGAGGCTAATACGTTTGCTATGGCATAAGCTTTTGCAGACTGGAGTCCATTTTTTCAGGTGCATGACACAAAATTATATACCACAGTTTGGTAGTCTTTAAGGTGCCGCAAGACTTCTTGTTTGCATTAACAAAATGCATGATGGTATGTATGAGTTCCTAGCTATGGTGTTAATATACAATCAGATTATACATGATGCAGGTGACACCTAATGTTGCACTGAAACCTTTTCAGGACCAGCGAAGCTTGTGCTAATATAAAGCAAAGCTCAGTTTGCATGGTAAAAGACTCTTGAACTACTTTCCACTGTTGAGCTGTCTAAACACCATCAGTATCTAAGCTGAACAGTGGACTGCGAATGCTTAACACTTGCACAATGATTGAAGTATTTGTAGTGACCTGGGTTTTGTTTCTTAATTTATGCAAATTGCTAAAATTACAGCATGTAAAGACAGAATCATACAAATAAGGCTGGGGGAGGGGGATGTACTTTTCATCAGCTGGAACAATTCAGTTATAAACTGACTACAAGCCTTTCAGGCTGTGTAACATACTTGCATATTTAATTTTTATGTCAAAGTGGATTGAGGGAATGTCGTGCTTATCTTTGCAATCTGAAGTGCCTCTTTGGTGGCTGACTCTACAAAATCACATGCTCAGGCTTTAGCGCTCAGATTATTCCCTCAAGTTGAAGAGGGCAGTGAAGGGAAAGGCACGTGAGCACAAGCTTTACAATTTATGTTGGCCACCCTGTACCAGCCTGCTACTCTCCTGATATTTTGGAGTCCAACTCTCATCAGCCCCAGCCTGCATGGCCAGTAGTCAGGAATGCTGGAAGTGGGAGTCCCAAACGTTTGGTGGGTACCAGCTTGGGGTAGGATAGTTTAGGCTTTCCAGTCCAGGAAAGGGAGAAAATAGAACAAGAGGTTGGGCTCTCCCCATTCAACACATAGTTCCTTTCCTTAACTTCTGAAATCAAAAACAGAATGAAATAGGGACCCGAAAACCTGTACCATGTTACAAAAGTGATTCCCTCCCACCACCCAAGTCTCCTTAGGGTTTGTTAGAAGCAGGCTATTTTTGATTCCCATTATGCCCCATCCTGTTTTGCTTCATGAATTCAAGATCAGTGTTGCCAAATCAAAAGATTATTCTAAGTGTCTAGTCTGAGTCCATTTGAAATAGCTATTTGGGAGAATATTTTCTGGAATATTTTTCAGAGGGGTGGCCATGGAAGCCTTTTGCAGCAGCAGAAACAATGCAAAAAATCTTGGGCTACCTTAAAGATTAAGATATCTATTCTGGCAGAAGATTTTGTGATAACAATTTTAAGTTGACTAAGGCAAATTTGTTGTAATTGTGCAGAAACTCACATGAGTAGATTGCACTGAAGAACCAAATCTTTTAAAAATACACATGACGGAAGTAGATCTGAGGCTGCTTATTACCACTGTGGTATTTCCTGCTGGCAATTTTTTTCATGCTGTTAAAATAGTGCCTTAATTGAAATTGTAGTATAATAGCACCAAGTGCATGCATAATGTTCCAGGCTTACCATATAGTTAGGGGAATTGGAACTGCAGGAGGACCTAGGATGCCTCTGACTCAGCAGGATTGAGCCTGCAAGCAAGCGTCACTGCTAGAATAGGCAGGCCATGAGTCTTTGCAGAGGTCCCATTATTCAGTTGTCGCGCTTCATCCAGGAGCACAAATGGCCACGTCAACCTTTCCCAGTATCTGGTGCTCTCCAGATATTATTATTATTATTATTATTATTATTATTATTATTATTAACATTTCTATGCCGCCCCTTGCCGAAACCTCAGGGCGGCTTACAACATGATAAAATACATTGAAATACAACTGCTTCTTCCAGTCCTGTCCATTGGCCATGCTGGCTGGTGCTTATGGGAGTTGTAATCCAAAACCTCTCAAGTACACCGCATTGGAGAAGAGTGATCTAGATTCTTGGATGCTTTCTTTAACTATCATATCTGGCTTTTGCAGATATGATAGTTTTGCCAGTGGGCCTCTGTGTGAAAGGTGTATGGAAATATTGCAAATAGCTAATGAATTCTATCCATATTCTCCCTCCTGTTGGTGGTGGAGGCACTTCAGAATTCTGCCACCAAATCATTAATCTTCATCAGGAATGAAGATTTGTCACAGTATGAAGGATTTCAAGTGATGGCGCCTCTTTAAAGTGCTTTGTGCTTGTCACATGTTAAAGATGGGTGTTAGTCCTGGCAACATTTAGTATCTCTGCCTTTTCTGGAAGGGGAGAAGTTAACTCTAGAAGTCTTTACATTGTGCTGTTGCACATAGCTCCATGAGTAGACAGTGGACTTGCTAATTACCACTTGTTGTACTACTGGATGCAGATGAACATCTGGTCCCACCCTAAATAAAGTGTATGGGTATATTCTTTGATATGGGTACTTAGAAGCAGGTTGTTGGCCAAATAGCCTCTCATGTGAGTTTAGACTGCGGAACAGATTAAAAATTGGAAGAGGCATGTAACCTTTCCATTTTTAATTTCTAGAGTTGCTGGTCACCCGTTGGCACAGAATGAGCGCTGTCTTCATATGTTCTTGCAAGACGAAGTAATAGACAAAAGCTACACACCATCCAAAATAAGACATGCTTGAATGCTGCACCACATGTTAACTGGCATAAATGTTAGTGTTGAATTTACTTGGTCTAAGAATTGTAGTTTAAGGTTTTAGCATGCTGCAGACAAACAGCACAAGAAGCCTTCAGTATACTAATGGCACTGCTTGGTCTTTGCATTCATTTTATGGCATTAAAGAACTTTAGGTGAATCTGCTGTCAGACTATTGATTTAAAGGCTTTTAAAAATCTAGTTTTGAAACTCTTTTGTTCCTTTGCAATGACCTTGTGCTGATTACTGACTTGGCCTTACTTGAACTTGCACTGTACTGGTGTTGCACGTTCACTTTTATTTGATTTAAAACACTAGAATGTTTCCGTAAAATAACTAGTATTCAGCCTGCAAATTCAGTGATTAACATGGTGCATTGTTTTCAACTCCCCCCCTTGTATAAAATAAGCACTTCTCTAGTTGTACCTTAAGCTTGGAAAAAAACAAACCTTTGTACTGAGGCAATGAGGGAACTATCTTTATATTGTGTAAAAAAAGAAATCCAATTTGTATACTAAGATCATTTGTCTTAAGTTGTTTTGAAATAAAAAGTAAAAATGCACATAACGTCTTTTACTGCAATGGTGGGATAACAATAATGTTGGCTTTCCTCCTAGACAGATGTTTCACTACAATATATTGCAGGCTGAATGTACCATCCACTCACTAATATAAAGGGTTCTGAAATTATTTGCCTTCATTTGACTTGAAATATTCTTTCTTGGTAAGCTACAATTCTGTGGTGGAAACCTGAGTAAACATGGATAGGATTGGGCTGCTGGTTTATTCTAACTGGGCTAGTGATGCTTGTTGATACCCTCTTGGTCTAAAGATGACGTAATTACAGTTTACTGCCTTCTGAATCAAGGCTGTAGTTCCCCTTGCTCTAATTCTAAAGAGCAGCATTCATTATAAGCTAGATTTGTCTTGCTGGGGCTCTGATAATTGTATTATGGGATTTGTAGTCCAAATCATTGATAAGGAAGGCACCAGATAGCAGACCCATTTTACTGCATGGTTTAGAAAACTAGTTGCATTACATGGCACAATCCTGTGGCTTGAAATTGTTACGGGATGTGTTGTTACCATTGTACTCATTCAGGCGGCAGAAGCTTTATAGCTAATGAATGATCATGCTATAATAGCACTAATATTCAGGCCTAGCAGTGTGTGTTTTTTCTGTTTTGTGTGGTCAGTCAGGTGCTGGAGCTGGACAGTCTATCTTTGCCTGTATTTTTATTTTGGAGATGTCAATATTGTGGCTTGTCTCCTGTCTTCCTACTGAGTGACTATTTAGTTTATCTCTTGTGGTTTTCTTTTCAAATGTCCTTACACTTAACTTCCACACTGCAAAAAAGTATGCAAGTACAATCTAGCCCCAGCACCAGAGCATGTGGCCCTCGTTTTAAAAAATGCCTCCAGTTCATAGAATTATCGGGATAGACTACCTGGTTGGTTCTATTCTGACAGTGCTCACTGAGTAGTCAGAAAATCCACTAGGATTATTTGGAAAGGATTTGATATAGCCTAAGGCTTGACATGGGATCCCATAGATCTAGGTTGGTATACCCATCCTGGCCACAAGTATGACATATCTGATGCTGTTAACTGCTACTGTACTATTCCTTTTCTATGTTATTTATTAAACTTGGCATTGAGCCACTGTGATCATAGCCTCTAGTTCAACCTACAACTGCTTCAAATTATCTTGGCAGCAAGCATTGTCAAGCTCTCTGCCATCTTTTCAAGGGTAGTTCACAGTACCACTGCCAGCTGTAAAATGAAGAATGCAAATGCTCATGGGAAGCTGCCTTACACTGAGTCAAAGGGTTGATCCATCCAGCTCTGTACTCCATATATTGACTTGCAGTGATTCTCCAGGGTTTGGACAGGAGTCTCTCCTAAACCTATCTAGAAACTGAACCTGGGAGTTGTGTGTGCAAAGCATAGGCTTTACTCCTGGGCTGTGACCCTTGTTCATAAAGAACTTTGGAAAATAGCACAGGGAGTTCTCTTCTTTGGCTAGGCTCCAAAATCCCTGCATGTGTTTAAGACAGGGCTGTTAGTTGCTTTTTGCGCTAGAACTGCATCAGTTGTTGCACAAACGTTCACAGATAATTCAAGCCTAATTTTGTTAGGAGAGGCCTTAGAATATGGGTTGCAAATATGGAGCACTGTGTATGGCTCTTTGGAGTCAACTGTCTTGTTGGCAATGATATCCTGAAAAATGTGTTACATGAAAGGCCTTCACGTCTACAACCGGGAGCAGATGGAACTGGTTATCTTGGAATTATTAGTAAAGTATATTTACTGAAAGGCATAACACTCGCATTCCACTGAAGTCTGGCAGAACTTCAGCAAGCTTAATCTAGAGCCAATTTTGTACTTCGTTTTTATTAGTTGATTTGCTAATTGCCCATCAGTTTGAGGAAAGAAAACTAGTTATTTGATTCTAAATGAGACATTTCCTTAGGATGAAACAGTAGCTGAAAATCATGAGCTATAGGATGCTTTTTTCAAAAAGAGCTAGTACAAATCTTAGTACACTTTAAAAGAAAACAAACAGCGGTTTAGTAATTATTTTAGAGTTGCAGCATCAGTGCGGAGCAATATTTCATCAAGGCCATACCATTTTAAACTTAATATATTTTTTATTCTTTGTAAATACAATGAGTACAACCTTAACTTCACAAATCAGTTAATCCACTTTTGTACAAGAGAAGTTTTACTCATTCTATGATACTTCAAGTGCTGATTCTCCTTCCTCAGTGCTATTTCCTAAAACAAATAAAAACTTGAAAAGTACAGTGGTTATCTTTATTTTTCCTACATTTTCCATAAGTATAGTCTCATCAAATTAAGCAGCTCATAACATGTGTTTGTGGGGATGAGAAGGTGTACGAGAAATATTTATTGGGACCTGGAATTTTCTAAAAAGCCACTAGAGTCTCAAAGACATATTAGATTGTATTGATCAATCATCCTTTCTATCAGTTGTAAGATTTTTAAACAATTTATTGTAAAGTAGGTACCTTCTTCTACATCTCATTGACAAAGAGTTTGGCCACCATTGCCTTTGGTTTCAGCTCTATGCCGGTGGAACAGCGATCAGTTCACTGTATCAATCCTCTCCATTTTTTTATTTGGTTTTGCTGTTTAGTCTTCACTTAACATGCATTTAAAAAAAAAAAAACCTTTTGTTTTAAAGCTCTTCTGTCTGAGATGTTAAACTGAAATGTTGGCAAGACTTAGGCATGAAGTCCAATGATTTGTTATGCTTTTCAACAGGAGGCCTAGCCTATTGAATCCAACAGATGTTTGCCAGAATATGGCACTTAAAAATTCATTATGAAGGCCACTCTTCTTATGTTACAACTGAAGTAAATTTTTTGAGAACCTACTGTTCAGTGTTGCCTTTCATATAAAAAGGATTCATCAATAAGCTATTAAAACATTTGTGAAGGCCACCTCATGACACATTACAACAGAACAATGTTTGGTTACCCAATTTTTCAAAATATGAAAAACAAACAAACCCTAAATACCTTATTCTTTACCCTGTCAAATCTGCTGGCTAAATGACAGACTAGCACAGCCTTTGTTAACTATGAATGACAACTGAATTGGCTCCACCAAATTGCTAGAGGAGAAGCAGCAGCCAAGAGTGATCCACAGCCATTTTTAGGTGGATCACACTATTTTCCCAAGTACTTGAGATGCTCTGTTCAAGGCCGCAGAACTTTATCTCTACTGGGTTTATTTTGTCAATAGATTAAATACATCTGGGCTTCCACTTCTTGTAGAGTTTGTTAGCTGATGCTTGTTCTCCATGGATTCAAAAGTTCTTCAAAAATGGTCACTCTGATCATTGTTGTCTCCTGCCAGGTAAGTTTATATGTCACTAGATTTGTACATATCTGAAAGCAGTCTTGTAATTGGCACATTCCCAATGGTTTTTTTGAAAAATACTTCTTCTATCGTAGAAGGGCTAATTGAACGTAAAGCTGGCAAAAGCAACAAGAGTTTCCCAAAACGGCAGGGTTGTGTGGGATACCTGGAAGGAAAAAATGAAAAGGCAATAAAATCTGCTGCTGTTAAATAAAGCTGCTAATGACTCACCTTGTCTGCCAATTAGCATCTTTGGGCTTTTACAAAACTTGAATCTGAAGTTTGGCTCTTGATCAGCTGTGGGCAATTTGTTGTATTGATGTATAGCAATCATCCCTCACCAATTGTTAAGCAGACTCAGATAGTTGTAGGCCAAAATGTGGAAAACCACAAGTTGCCCATCCCTGATCTAGACCCATTCTCATGTGCTGCAGGATTAGACAGACTTCTGGCTCATAGGACAACAACAACAACAGCCATATGCAGAATAGTGTAACAGGAATTAGACATACACTTAGAATAAGCTACAGGTGCTTTCAACCACGTACTTAGCTCAAGTATTTTATTTCAGTGGCAGTAGCAGAAGTGAGTTTTAGTACTTTCATCCCAAAATCCATTCTTGGCTCCCCACCATACGTTTTCTTGTGCCTTCATTAACAGATGGAATTCAGAAGCCCTTGCCAATCCACTCCAAAGCCCCTTGAGACTGAATAGTAGATCAAATCTTATGCCCATTCTTAGTGGCCTTGTCCACATGATCACCACAGCTTAACCAAGCCGTGGTGACTTGTGCAACTTGAGACATAGACTGATGTGGGCCAAGTATTTGCCTAAATATTCACCAGGGCACACTTTGTGGCATGGCTTGAAGGAATAAACAACCCTCAAACAATCCAACAGCAGTCCATGGGTTATTTAGAGATTGTTTTCCCCTCTAACAAACCATGCTGCCTTAAACAACATGACATGTTGTTCCTGGGTGGGTAATTAGGCAATTAGCATCCAGCATGCACAGCAGTTTAAACAGGCTGCAGTGATCATGCAAACCAGATCAGAGATTGCTGAACTGGCTCAGATCTCTCTTTGAACATGATGCATACAGTTACAGAACCGAGTGAGTTCAAATGGGAGACCTAAGTGCTTAATGTGGGCTTGATTTTATGTTTTGCCTACAGATTGCCCCTTTTTGCCAAACTTCATAATTTTAAATCAGCCTTCCCCAAAAGCCAGGGGATATTCTACCTGAATATAGTTGGAGTTGTCCATACATCTGGAGGGGACCAAGTTGGGAAAGACAGATTTAAATTCTAAATTGTAGACAGAACCCCTGAAATACTTTCAAAGTCCAACAAGATTAAAATCCCAAGATATAGCAATAGTTCCTTAACCCAGCAAATTGAAACCTTCCTTTAAAGATGCTAATTATTGACTAATCTTTGCAAAATAAACAATTTCTGATCATATATTCACTTTAAAACTAGTGCTCTTCCTTTCTGTTTATCCCTTTCATCTACATAGACTCCTCAACGTTTTGACTGGGATGAAGTAATTTATTCCAGATACAGCACATTCAGGGCTTGAGCAGCAAAGGTCCAAATTGAGCTTTCTCACCTAGTATGAATGTAGCTGTTCAGAGTGAGCTGAGCTTCGTCTTGAAGTGCTGCGATGGCAGCAGCATTTCTAAAACTTCTGAGTTCAGAACCACTGTGTGGAGGCACTGCAAAACAGAAAGGCCATTTGTTGCTTTGCTTACATGTCAGAACAGTCCTGTCAGCAGTTACCACATCACTGTGTTACACTCGATTTTCTAGCAACTGCACAGTACTGTACCTCCTTTAAGCACGAACATTTGGAGTGGTTTCAAGCAGGGCCACCTTGAAGGGTAGGTGTGGCTGGTCATCTGTCCAAAGCCCACACTCCTGACAGGGGCCCAAGGTTCCAGTACTCTGCACTCCCTCACCATGCTTGCAGCTGCTTGTCCACCTGCCTTTTCCTCTGGCCTAGATGAAGGTAGTGCTGGGAAGCGACAGCAGGAGATGCTCCAGCTAAGTGGTGCAACAGCTCTCTCCCTCTCAAACCAGCAATGGTGATAGCAATGGTGAGAACAGGAGGGGTGCAAGAGCAGCTGCTGACAATGTCTTGGAGAAGGAAGACTAACCAAGGAAGGGGTCATGCTGAAGATGTCTTGCCCAGGTGCATTCAAAACCCTGCACCATAAGCTACCTGCTTACTGCATTTTACAATTTGGGCTTGGCAGGTCACCCCACCTTGAAAGCAACCAGTCGATAATGATTTTAAGGAACATTATTAATTACATTTCTATACTGCCCTATAGCCTTTCAGTTAATATCAAGGAAGAAATGGGTGCCATATATTTCATCCCAGCTTTCAGAGACCAGCCAAAATAGAAAACCTGGACTGGCTTGTGCGACATACTCGAGCATGGGCTTTGGTGGATAATGCAGGGGTATGAGTTCCAATACCTGTGGCACTGCCCCAGGAATGCATCCCTGCATGCTTACAATGACCAGATGCGGTGTGCTGATGGTAGTGCTAAGATTACGGTGGACACCCCTGGGTAAGAGAGAGCTTGCAATGGAACATAGAGGAAAACGAGTCTCTTAAGCAGGTTGGGTCCAAACTGCACAGGAGGCTTCTATCAATCAAATTACAACACAACACTGCTTATTCTTGACACATTATCCTAAATTCCCCAACAAATGAGAACACAGTACAGTGGTACCTCAACTCACAAACGCCTTGGCTCGCGTCACGAACATAAATTACTGAAAAATTTTTACTTGGGTCATGAATACCGCTTCAGGTGGTGACCAAGATCACAGCTGTCTCCCCCGTCCCACCATGGGGAGACGGCCACGATCGCAGTTCCATTCGTGCAGGGAAGGCGTCCGTGATCAGAGGCATGCTGCTGTAGGAAAGATAGGAGCAGCAAAGCAGAGCCGCGGGGAGATGGCAGAGATTCCGCCTGTCTTTCCTGCAGGAGCGCGCCTCTGATCAGGCACGCCTTCCCTGCACGAACGGAACTGCGATCGAGGCCATCTCCCCACCCCCAGCGCACCGTTTGCGCCCATCTCTCCCTCCCCCAGTGCGCCCGCGATCACTCCCGTCTCTCCCCCGTGCCAGGATGACGGATGCCTGCAGCAAAGACAGGTGTGATCTCGGTCATGCTGGGGGGTGGTCGGGGAGATGGCTGTGCTTGTGCTCAGGGGGGTGGGGGGAGATGGCCGCGATCTTTGTTGTTGTCACTTTGCTTCACATTTTTCTGATTTAAAAAATGGTTACAGAACAGATTAACCTTATTTACATTGAACCTTATGGGGAAATTTAACTTGGCTCACAACCAATTTGGGTCACGACCAGAGTCCTGGAACGGATTAAGTTCGTGAGCCAAGGTACCACTGTAATTTTCCTGAAGAAAGCAGCTTAAATTCTATGGAATTTTTATAAAGTCCAAGAAGTGAGGATGAGCTCAATTTTTGCACTGGGATTCTCTTGCAATTAAGGAGGCCTCTGCACCAGCCTAAAGGGCATAATAATTAAATTAATGCAATATGCTTTTGGTATGCTCACGAGTCCTCTGTTTTTATATTCCTCTTACCAGCTTTAAAAGTGACGATGCATTTGAGGCAGGCAAATTCAGTAGCATCTAATCGAAGCTGTCTAAATCTAGCCACGACCTCTTGTAATGCCTGTATTTCTGCAATAATTTTATTCAGCTTTTGAGAATCTGTGTTGTCCCCATTCATGCCTAGAACACAAACGTGTGAAATAAATGCACTAATAAGACATTTGAGGTATATGATAGATTGATTTCTGAAAATTAAAATAAAATAAAATCATATATATCAATAGCCATTAAACTGTCACTTTCTGAGCTCTGCTTCAACACAAAACTGACTATATTGTAGGAAAGTTAGTATGAAATCTTCTCTTGGATGATAACAAACACAGTAATTTGCATTTAAATGACAATGCAAGCAGTCGTGAATGCAACAAAACAACATTATTTGCATTTAAATATAGATTTATAAATGACAGGTATACTCTATTGTTTGGAAGGGATTTGTTATTCTTTACATGTTGTCCTTTTTCAATAATGTATTTTTATGGTAATTTCTATAACAAAGTCATTAAATTGTGCAATTCTTACCCGATACAGCCAGTAGAGTGTTAGCATCAACTGGAATGGCCCATTGTGCTATTCCTAGAACAAACAGTTCCCTCCAAGCATCTTCCAAAAGCATCAGCTGTCATACAATAGAGGTGCAATATAACATGGTGTATAATTTATAGATTGATAAACAATTCCAATATGTAAATCTCTGTTGTTTCAAAAATGGCTTTAAAGTGCTCATACTGTTTCTCCATCCCACCCTGCTTGGAGTATTTCAGTTATCCATTTCTCATTTTGATAAAGAGTCTGTGAACGTTGAAAGGTAAGGTATTATAGGCACTCCGTAATGTACGTACGCATGTGTGTGTGTGTGTGTGGTGTGCAAGCTCACACATGCATGTATGCACTTGGAATACTGTTCTGAAGTCCTGATTTCATATGTCGACAACTGTGCAAAAACAACAGTACGTAAAGATCTTACACTAATAAGTATGAAACCTGCAGGAAGTTTTACCCTTTCTCAGAAATGAACATCACCCATCCAGGAATTTTCATCCCCCCGCTACCACCATTGAAAATTGGTGTTTTTCAAACAGAGTTGGTGTTAACCAACTATGTTCTTTCTGCAAGCCCTATAACCAGCCTTCTTAAGGGCATTTGTGCAGTGAAATTGATTAGATAAGGTAAGACAATGATTACTATACAAGTCTTATTAGAACCTGTTATATTTTGGTTTGTTCAGGTTGTAGCATCCTTTATTAGATGGAAAAGTGGATCTTAGTATATTTGTTCCCGTCTCTTTTATCTTCTTCCAGTTGCATAGCTCAACAAGACCACCACAGGCTGAAGCATATTAGATATGGGTTGAAAAGACTAGAAAAAGCACTGGTGTTAACCAGGCCTATGCATCCCCTGGTGTTGCTCCTCATTGCTCAACAAAATGGTTTCCATGACGATCCCTTTTATGAGTAATCACATCATTTAGCCACTAGGTGGTGGTGGTAATGCTGGATAAGCTGTTAAAACAAAAAAGATCCACCCCACTGGGCTGGAAGCTCCACCCTAACTCCACATAGGTCAGGAGGAATATTACCTTATTGCTCAGTCTTCGGGAGGATGTCAGAGAGGTGACACTGGTATTATTTAGGAGCGTATGTGGGACTAATGTCCTTGCTATATTGGCTTTGGGTCTCTAACAGCCTAGAACGCTGAGGCTCAACATTTGTCAGTCTTCAGGTATTGATAAGGCTGATTGCTGCTGCCACCACCATTTCAGGGAATTAAGAGACCACCTACTCTGCTTTCCCATTCTCTGTCTGTCTGCCAAGCATGGCTAGGCCAGGACCATTTTCTTTGCATTGACTGACCCAAGAGAGCAACGCATTGAGGTGGAGCTGGAAATACCCGCCTTAATAGTCTTGCGGGTGATCTCCAAATCCTGCAGTTGCCACTGAATGCTGGCCTTTGGGCAGTTCTTTTTGCTTTTATACTTGGCAGCTAACAGGTGCCATGTCTGTGGTCAGGAAAGAAAAGTGTCATCCTGGCTCCTAAAGACCTTCCAAAGTAATCAGTGAAAAGTGGAAGAGGTCTGGAACAGAGAAGAAAGAGAGTGAGATGTGAATATATTCAAAAGAAATGGTACTGGGAGCTGAACCCATGGAGGACAGAAAGTCAATGGCTGGAGGGGATGCAGAAGCGCCTGAGCAGAAAAATTGAGCCTCAGAGGAAGCGACAGAGTGGAGCAGAGCAAAGGGAAGGCAGAGGAGTGGTGATGGAGCAGGAAAGAGGGCAGGGAGAGCGGCCCTCAGCCAAGAAGGAAAGGTGAAACGTAAGAACAGGTCTGAGACACTGTGGAAGCTACTGTCCTAATGACAGTAACACTTTTGGTGCAATTAATTGTGGCTTAGGGTCAGTTATCTGTATCTGCACTCTGTAGTTAAACTTGTTAATTCATAATGTTGTATTCACTGAATATCCTAAGATCATATATATTTAATTGACTCCTGCTTATCTGCTCCTCATTCTCATAAAACCTGAAGTTACTGTAGTTGTGGATGTCTCATTCTTACCCAGATGATCTGGGAGTCCCCTAGGAAGTAAAACTCTTCTGTTGTCATTGTGACACACACCTGAGTAATTACACAATTGTAGCTGCAGTCCTAAAAGCCATTATTTTGCACCAGTGGGCCTCACATCTCAGTAAAGGTGCAAGGAATGGGCTGCAAATAGCAGCAGAATTTCAGTATAAAGAGCAACCTCATCTCTCTTTCTCTCTGTCTCTCATTATTGACTATGATCATTGAAACAAGAATTTGCATTTCATAGAAGCATGAGAACAATAGAAGGAAAATGTCTGCAATTCTTAATTTGGGGTGAGCTGAAACTTTCCAAATCACAGCCTGGTCTGTAAAACCCAGAGAGGATAATGGTGAAGTTAATGAAATCCTTGGGCTTTAAAAAGAAGATTAATTTCATGGAACAATTCTTGAAACTTGCCTTTAATTTTGAATGTTAGACATGCAGCATGTTCATTTAAAATGACAGGATAATCTGATTCCTGACATGAATAATAGGCCTATTTTACACAGATCTGTTAAGTGATAACGTTAATCTGCACTAAGCCATTGCTAGTATATTGATGGAACTCTTTTCTCTGAAAGTGTCCCTTTACCCTGCAAACTCTCGCTTACATCTAAGACCTATTTCCTCAGTTGGAATGGGCTTTTGGCGAACAGAACTCTTGCCTTTAACTTAAGTCACCTCTGCTAATGGCAGTGAAGTAGCCATGGAACAAGGCCTGCATGAAGCCAGCAGGGGCATGGCTGTCTCTAATTTAATCAGGTATCAGAGTTTCAGAAAACAGGCAGGGCCAGAAAGTCTTGCTCACTTTAAGTCAGCCATCTGTGCAAAGGCTCTCAGGGCTTGCTCGTCATACCAAATGCAATACAATCTAGTTTAAAGCAGGGATGTCAGCTGCTCCTAGCTGAAGGGCCACATGCAAGTTCAGAGAATCTGTGGCATTCCACTGGTGGGCGGGCCAAAGGCAAAGGGAGCAGATCTAGAATGCTCTCTTTTTTTTAGCCTGCAGCGTGTAGAGCCATTAACTAAGCCCTAAGAGAGGTGTTTCAGCATTCCAGAATGGGAGACAAAACTGCATAAAATCCTGGAAACCTCTAAAGGATTGGTTGTTGAGGGAAAGGGGTGGGGTCAGGTGAAGGAGCAGAGCCAGCTGGGAAACTGCACTGGGCTGGATTTGTCCCCCAACCTGAGAGACTGAATTCACTCTATCCCATAGAATTTGTAATTAATTTAACTGAAGCATATAGTCTTGAACCAGGAATAGTTCATCTTGTCTATACTCTACTGGAATCAATGGGAGAAGGGAGGTATTACTAATATGACCCCAATGGGACTGAAGTGTGACTCCACCCTAGGGCAGATGCAAAATGGTCTTAGTGCAACTTTTCTTGGGAAGGTGCAGGGCTTCTGCTGAGTTCTCGAGTCAACAGAAAGCACATGGAGGCATCTCGTGTGCAACTGCACCGCCACATGGAGATCCACATGATCCCCCCATGACCTGTGCAAGTGCAATAACTGCTTTTGAAGTCTCCATGAGGGTTGCATCGCAGCAGCCATGCCTCTAGCCCGTGTATGAGAATGCCTGTCCATACAAAGTGCTGTATAGAAGCCATGCTCAGCTGTCAAACAAGCAGGAGCCACGTGTGTGCTTGCAAGCGATTATGTGGGTGCCAATCAGGATCCCCTCAGAGAAACTTACACAGATGTAAATGGGCTGCAAATGTTACCGGTTTGATATTTATGACTTTGATTGCCAATTTTATAAGCAACACCTATGATTACTTGGAGCTGGACCGCTTTCATATATTCCAGTTCCTTGAGATTTTTAAATAGAAGATTCTGCTTCAGATGCTAACTATTTCTGGGATTAAATCAGCTGTAGCAGGCGTGGATGGAAGGAAAACTGATCTACAGGCAGATGTCTGGGTGATTGTCAAGCAAGCACTTTGGATTCCCAAATGTTTAACAATAAAAAGGCTCACGCACAATCTCTCTCCCAAGTTAGGTTAGTGAATTGAAGACAGTTTGGGAGGAAAACGGAGTAGATTTTGTTCTAGTTCTGACATTTCTGGCCGTGAGCACATGCTCTGTCCTATCTTGTTCCCTTCTTTCTGAGTATCTTCATCTCTATGATACTATTCTGTACCAGGCTCTATTCAACAGACCTGGGAATTCTCATTTAAAAAAAAAAAAAAAAACCCAAGTACACCCCATAAGCCTGTAGCCTGCATACTCAAGAGCTAGGAAATGAGGAAGGCCTTTTCTTCAGTGGCCCTATTATTGTGGATCTCTCTCTCCTACTACTCTCTCTATGGAAGCATTCCTGAATTTGACCCTAAAATGTTTAATTTTGTATCCAGCTTCTTTTTGACTGGCAGGAATATTTCCTGAGTGGAGTTCTGATCAGACTGCTGCTACCTACAGAAAAGAAATTTGGGAAGATGATCTTTGCTTATTCCTCCTCCCTTTATAGCCTCCAGTGAACCCCCTCCTACTGTTTTGGAAGGTCCCCCAATCTTCCAGAAAAGAATATTTTGGAGGCATCCTGGGCACTGCAGAGAGAAAGAGGAATCAATACAGATTCATAACCCTAACCCTAACCCTTCCACCATCAGTGGAAATAATCTACTGCATTGGAAGAAGGAGTCCTTCACTTCACAAAAGGTTGGCTGTGCCAACATCTTGCATATGAGACTTGTAGTTTTAATTGTGGCACATTATTGATGTTTTAAAAATTCTTCTAAATATTGTGACTACCTATCATTATTTAAATAAGCAACTTAATGTTGAGCTGCCTTCTACTCTGTGCAAGGACTTTCTGTACAATCAGCCCCAGATGACTCAGGTAAACAAAGCAAGAAACATGCTATTGAAGAAGGGAAAAATGTCTTACATGGTCCAAAAAACAGCATGACCAAAACCCATTTACAAAGGAAAATTATCCTGAGACACCACTCTAGACAATTGACATCCTGGCTCTGCTGCTGATTCCTTTGTGTAGTATGCCACATATACTGCATGTGGTAGTATATTTTATTGATCATTTCGCTAATGCTTCACTTCTTATTACAGGGTTTGAATCCATCCTGAATTAGCATAAGAACAAGGGCATCCCCACCTTACCATCTTCAGCCAATATGAAACTTACCTGATCTTGTAATGATAGAGTGGAAAAAGCTGGGACGCTCTTTGCCCATTTGATACTCATGAAGAGAAGCCTTGCTGCAGACTCACAAACTGATTCAGTAGCCACTTCGTAAAGGTACATGGGCGTACCGCTGACTTCATGTGGATACTAAATATTAAAGAGGTTTTATTAAAAGTACATATTTTGGGAAATAATCAGCATGATCTTATGACTGGCTTAGAGATGCCACTTTTAATGACTTGCTTTGTTATATAATCCATTTTTTATGAAGAAAAGTAATATTAAAATGGGGAGAACACAAAATGGGAGATGGTGAGACTAAGGGTGCCATCCTATGCACACTCTGAAGAAAAGAGGCCTGCAACTCTCAGCATTCTCCTGCTTACATGATGGACTGACAGGAAATACTCAGAGTTGCAGTTTGCACAGGAATACCCTGTTAAGGAGTCAGTGCTTATATAAGGATCTTAAGATCTCCCTAAAGGGGAAACTATTATTCATTAATATATTTTATTATAATAATACTTATAATAAATATTTAAATAACTGGCAGCTTTATTTTGACAGAAAGGTCAATGCGTATTTACATTTGGCTTGGGTGATAAGACAATATTAGAATATTATAGAATATAATATTAGATTAGAATACTAGGATATTAGGCACATGGAAGAATGTCCTATTCAGGAAGCTCAGTCTCATGAACCACTGTGCAAATAAACAGTTTTTTAAAATGAAGCACACTGGGTTGAATCCAAGCTTTAACTCCCATGAATTGAGGGCTTCTTATTTTCATGGATGCTTGTAATCTAGCAGAGGAATCCTGGAAGAATGGAGGAGGTGTGATTTTGTTGATTCCTCCACCCCGCGCACACACACACACACCACATATACTTATTAAAATGTGAGTTATCAGGTTGTCTGAATCCAGTGAACAAACCATGGTGGACAACCCACCGTTCATAACCTAACAACCAACCATGGATTCTCTTCATGGGTTGTTTCCAGTTACCAAGCCATGGTTTGTCAGTACAGCAGGATTCAGAAAACATAATTATCTATGTTTCAACAACAATCCACACTTGACCCATACTCAATCCTCAAAGGTGGGTTATGTTGCCTGAACCCAGTTAAAGCCTTGCTAGTTAACATATAGGCAACTGGTGTATGAGAGGACAGTGAGGGCTTCTCCCCTTTCCCCCAAGACGGCTGGAGTAGTTGCCTGCTGACTCTTCAAGCATCCTTTCCCAACCTTGGCCCCCAGACATTATTAGATCGTTACAACTCCTATCATCCAGCACAGAGAAGGTGGAAGTTGTACTTCAACCACATCTGGGGACCCATGATTAGGAAAGCCTGACAGGTTTCCCTACTTGCTTCAGCTAATCATTCATTTGAAGGAATTATTTGAGGTCATGATATAGGGAAGCTCAGCTTACAAGACCTCTTTTAGTACTTTCCATGATATTGTAATGCATGGAGTTGCACTGATGTTATGTCTCAGTCATGACACAATTAGAGAAGGGTTGTTGATTCTGCTGTGCTTGGACTGACTCCCAGCTCTAAGTCTGGTGAAGCAGCAGGATGCAAAAACATTTCCTCTATACTAGTGCAGTCGGAGTAAACTTTGAAATTGAGTAACTCATAATGACAACACCCATAACCATTCCCCCAAATACAGGCAGCTGGTTTGATCCATTATATATCTGTATTTCTGTCTGTGTGCACACCCTTCCAAAAAAGAGCCTAACACCCAGTTCATTTGGATCAGGTGAAAAAACTGTTGGTGCACCACGACTCCATTGCTGGGTGGAGATGGAGTATGACAGCAGTATGACAGCCGTGGTGCCCAGACTGTGGAATGCACTCCCTAGAGAGGTTTGCCTGGCACAGAGCCTATATTCTTTTCATCGCCAGGTCAAAACGCTTTTTATTCAAGCGTTATTTTAAAAATTAGCATTTTAATGGTTTTAACAGTTGCTTTTGATTTGATTTTTTGGTTATTATATTGTGGTATTGATTGTTTTTATTGGATTTTGATTTTAATGTTGTAAGCCATCCTGAGATGTTATACATGAAGGACAGCATGTACATGTTTTAAATAAATAAAATTACATAAATAAAAGTATGGAACCCAACTATATGCCATCCTAAATGCATTTGGGTCACTTCAGAACCATCTAGAGCAGGGGTCTCAAGCTCAACTTACCTGGGGGCCGCTGGAAATAGCGTCTGGGTGAGGCTGGGCCGCAGCAAGTATTCCACCACGGCGGTGGTGGTGGGCCGCTCATCCCGCGTGGCTCCCGCAGGCCGGCCCGGGTGCCACAGGCGCTTTGAAGGCCGCAGGGCCCCTCCCCCGTGCCCCGCCCGTCCGGCACTTGGCCCGCGGGCCGCCAGTTTGAGACCCCTGGTCTAAAGCAACACAGTGTTGAACAACTAACACCAGTAGTTGTAAGCGTGCATGCATAACAAAGGTGGCTTAGTTAGCAGGGTATGACCAGATTGCTCCTACACAGAAAGTCATGTATGTGAACCAGTTAATCATTACAATAATGTGTAAAATGTAGAGCTGTAAGTAAATCACTTTCCAGTCATTTAGTTTGCAACCACTGATAGATTTACTAGGAAGTAAACCCCACAGAACACAGTGCATGTGTGAGCCATGCTGCCAGAGACCATTGACCCCAGTGCAAATATTTATGTCACAAATAAGGATCATTTTCATTAATTTATTCAGGTGACTAATTACAGCACAATCCACACACAGAGGGGAAAGAGATGGAGGGAAGATTCCACTTGGGAAAGCCCTCATTCTATTTCAAAATTGTAAAGTCTGATTGCTTTTTTTGATGTCCCTCAGCATATTTTTTGCATTTCCCAGAATCACTTAAAAAACAAAACAAAAACTCAGAGCTGACCTTTGGAGTTGGCTGAGCCAAGCCCACCAAGCTTTGCCTTTCAGATGCGGTAGAAACAGCAGCCAGTTCGAGATTATGAGGTTCCAGCTGTGTAACAGCAGTGAAGAAAGCTGGGGCAGGTAGAGCTGCAGAGGGGAAGTGTGGCGTGGCCCCATTATCTTCCTTGTGTCCTCTGAAATACAGAGCAACTTGTTTTCTTATTGTAGATGTCCTTGGTCCCCTTTCATGTTGAACAGCTGGGAATAAAAACCCTGTATTAGCATGCTACCTGGAGCTAGGGAAAAAACCCTTTTGAAGCACAGAAGCAGTTCACTGGATTAATTAGCTATACAATAATACATTTCTAATCATAACTACATTAAAACATGCAGTCCACCATTTACAAGCACTAACACTTCACCATTTGCTGAACTGTTGTGATGCCATGAAATGTGCACGGATATTTCAAATGTTTTCCTTTTGAGAGGAAAGGCTTCATCAATCGAATTTTAATACATGGTACAAGTGAAACTCACTGGAGACGACAGTCATGCTAGGGAGAGTCAAAGGCAGAAAATGAAAAGGAGGACCAAAAGAGAGATGGATTGACCATCAAGGAAGCCACGGCCTTGAATGTAGAACAGCTAAGCAGGGCTGTCATGGAGTGGACATTCAGGTGAGCTTTCATTCACAGGGTCACCATAGGATGACATGACCACACATAACCACACAAGTGAAATATTAATTTGTTTAGGGGGTTGACACATAAGAACCAGGAGGAGTCTGTGTTGGTAGTGGAAGGGATAATCAAATGAACTGTGCATTACAGGATCAGCAAGAGCAGCAAGCATGTTTCGGAGTGGGGTTGGAGCTGAATTTTACATGTCAGAGTGAACAAGCATGACAAATCACCAGTTTCAATCTCCAAAGATATTTAACTGAGTTTAATTATGTATGTGGCTTGATTCAAATACTCAATGGGGTAAGATGCAGAAAAAGATAGACAACACTTCCTGCTTAGAAGATTGGATAATGGACTAATTAAGCAGTCTCACCAGCCTCAAGAGAAATTAACATTATTTAAATATAAGCAAGACACAACTAGAAAATCACAAAATGGTCAGCTCTCCATTTTCAGTGGCATTATTCCAAAAGATCTTGTTTATTATAATGTATATATAAAAGCAGGAAATCCATTATTTCTTTATCTGCTGTTCAAATTAGTTGCCTGGCATGTGGAAGAATAAAACATGAAATTTCTGACGTGGAGATATCTGCAAAACGCAGTGTAGGTCATGATGTCTAACAAGTTCAGAAAAGCAGCATTCAATTAGCACAATCATTTTACGCTGGAGGAATATGCACTTTCATTTACACCAATGTTTCAAAAATGAGGAACACACTGGATGATGCCCCTCTGCATACACATGTGCAGCTTATGCAGGGCTTCAACATGCACTTTACTCCACAGTGTTGGTGGGTACTTTTTTGGTTGCAATTACCACTATGTAATTACCATAGTGAATTACCACTACATGTAACAGATAATGGTAATGCATTCCCCTTGTGGAGGGGCTACCAGTTTCCTAGGTATGGGAAATATAGTTTAGCCATATCTGATTGTTTTGGCTTGCAGTGTGCACATTGGCCAAGACTGGGGCCCGTCAGTTGTGACTAGATCAAAACAGATGAAAGGTGCAATGACTGACTTCCACCACTAGGGAACTGATGCTGCTTGACTTTTTCCTCTTCGCCTTTTCCCTTCTTCCTTTCCACAACTCCGGGCTCCTCTACAAACTCTCCCTTCTCCCTGTGCTGGGTCTTGCAGAAATGTTAACACTCAAGGCAAGAAACAAACTTCATTGGGTTCTGGGAGAAAATGAGGGCAAGAGAATGAGACTGATGCTAGCAAGGTGATGGGGTGGGTGTTCCAGTTGACTGAAGGAGTGAGGAAGAAACATAGAAACAGAGCGAGTCAGAAGGGGCCTCCCGGGCCATCTAGTCTGACCTCCGGCACCAGCCAGCTCCACTGCACAGCACAGCACAGCTAGCTTCTTACACTGGCACTAATTATCTTGCTTTATTTTCCAGTGGAAGAGGGCAGCAGCCATGGACCATCTTGTGCTTAACCTCAAAGGAGCGCCCATAATAAGAACCAGTGTAGTGCACTGGTTAAGAGCACTGCACTGGGGTTTGGGAGGTCCAAATTCTACTCCCCACACAGCCATGACACTTGCTGGGTGCCTTTAGGCCAAACACGGACTTTCAGCCTCACCTACCTAACAGGGCTGTTGTGAGGATTAAATGGTGGGGAAAATTATGCATGTGAGCTGGGCTCCTTAGAAGAAAAGTCTGGATTAAAATAAAATGACAAAACAAGTTTGTCCTACCTGGACCTACCTTGAAAGTAGGCCCTGCTTCTGCCAGTCTTCACCAACTGTTCCTTTACGGATATGTTGGCTTCCCTACGTGCAATGACATGACGTAGGGAGCAGATCTATATAGGCAAAAGGCAGATCTTCTGATGTTTTTGTTCCCCACGACAGGTAGCAGAATCCGATGCCTGCCTGCCCTTGTACACACACATGCACACACATCCAGTGTGTGGCCGTTGTTCGCTCAATGGGGCAGCTGTATTTACATGATCAGGCTGTGTTTTGGAAGCCTGCTGAGAGCTACAAAGAAATCAAACTGTTTTATGGATGCAGATGGACAAGTTGAATTTGTGCCCTGCTGACAGAATGGCTGTTTTGGATTTGGGGGACTTATCAATGTAAGAAAACGGGAGGGTTTTCTTTAGGGGCACAGATGATAGTAGTGAGTTAATGTCAATGGTTAAAGAAAAAGCTTTTGTTCATCTTCTAATGTATATCTTTACTGACATACTTCAGTACTCATCTGTTGTAGGTCTTGTACGATCTCATTCATACCTACTCAGAAGAAAGTCCCACCTAGTTTGATGGGTCTCACACCCAGGGAAATGTAGGCAGGAGTGCAGCCTGAATATATTATCTAAAAGAGGCACTTTCCTTGTGTTGGATCCACATTTAGTAAGGGGATATAACTTAGTCATGACTCTTACCGATTTCAATAGGTCTACTACAATTAAAACTGGATCAGTCCTGTGTGGTCCAAATGAGATTATTGGAGAAAGCTACTTGTAAAGCTGCAAATCTGAAATGTATTTAATTGAAGAGGTCTACTTTTATACAGTTAATGCTGCCAGTGGAAAGAAATGTGGGGGAAAACAATAGTTGTTGGTAGGAATCCTAAGGGAAGGGACATTATTCTGAGTTGGGGTTTTCGCAATCATTGTATAGGCTTGCTGACCACTTGTTCCTGGGGCTCGGGGAAAAGGGCAGAAGGATGCACAAGTACCGTCTTTATTCATGTTGACTTCCAAGCATTTCTTCAGGCGACATGCCCTGCATTGGTTCCTATGTGTCTTGTCCACTGGGCAGCCTCCCTACAAAAGAGATATATTCTTGTCATGAAAGGAGGGACAAAAAAGTATCTCTCTCACCAAGAGTGTTCAGGAACAGGAAAGTGGCTAATTATCCTACTAAGAAGGTAATACTGTTCTCCCCTCTGGATTAATTCCCCATTCAGTTTATGATGAACCTATTTCAGATTTCTCCCAGAAAAAGGAATGGGATGCCCTTGGTTATTCTAGAGCTACCCTCCCCAAACAGGCGCCCTCCAGAAGCTTTGGAGTACAGCTCCTGGCATTCTTGACCACTGGCCATGTCAGTTGGGACTGGTGGAAGCTGAAGGCTAACAGACTGGGGAAGGGGGCTCTGGAGAAACTCTGGATGGTCTTCAGCACCCGAGACAGCTGCCTGCTCCACAGGCACATGATCAATCGTTAGAGGATTTCTGACACCAGGACAGTGACCTCTCGGGGAATGGTGCGTGGTCCCCCATCCCGCGGCATTCTCATGAAAGCCCTTCTGCTTGTTTGCCCCACACTAGACAGTTCTCCCCCTCATCCTTGGGGTCCTCCAGCCTTGTGTGATGCAGGTTTCATGAACTGCATGCATCCGGTCGCTCTCATGGATTCAGTGATCTGCCCCTTTGTTGCCCCAGCACGTCAGTCTCTAATCCATTACCAGACAAGAGCATGCAAAGACCAAGACAGCACAGAACTAAGATGAAGCCATCATCTCTCTCATCCACAGGAAGAATGCCTCCATATAGCAGACGGATACGGAGATCCCCATTTGTTAGCTGGGCTAGACAGCTTGGGATAAAGGAAGAGGCTGCCCAGAGATTTTAGGTCTGACACCAGTCCTGAATCCAGATCGCTCCAATTTAAAGCCAGGTGTGACAAAGCAAGACAGAGGTCAGGCAGACACGTAAGCAAAGTGGTTATGTCAATACTTTTGAGGGGCCGAGATTCAGATTAAAAGCAAACATCAGCTAAACAGTTCACAACAACTCACAAATTTGTGCCAGCATTCACCAACCTGATGCCAGCCAGATTTGTTGGACTACAGCTCCCATTGACCTCATGGGCTATGCTTGATAGGGATGATGGGAGTTGAAGTTCAGCATATTTGGAGGGCATTGGATTGCAAAGGCTAGATTACCAAAGGATAAATTTAGTCTATTTTAAAGAGTTGGCATCTTCTCCCCAACATTTTATTTTCATAGCAACTCTGTGAGGTATTCTGTGAGAAAGAATGACCTACTCAGGTTAAATCAGTTAATTGCACAGGTCACTGGGGAAGTACACCTGGCCTCTCTGCAACACTTTGACCACTGCTACACCATAGGGAATAAACATGAAAAGAATCGGGCGCAGAGCAGCCTCACACATATCCATTTCTGCCTTTCCCAGCTGAAATATGAGCACTCGTGTGTCATTTATGGTACAATTCCATGCATGATTACTCCAAAGTAAGTCCATGATCTGAATAAGTGTCTGGAAGTGCTTTACATTTCTTTCAAGCACTCCCCAGCCTATTATGGTGAAAATTCACTAGTACTACTATTTATTTTATTCTGCAACATCTCTGTCAGAACAAACCTGCATAGGAAAATAATAATAATCCACTTCCAAATAAATATAAATTGAGGTGCTGGTCCCCTGACTTTCAAGACTGACTTTGCAAGTTCAACGGCATAATTCACTGCAAATTTATATGGGCTCAAATCAATCTTATCCTCACAAGAACAACCCTGGGAGTCTGTGACTGGCCCAAAGGCATCAGTGAGGATCTGAGTGCAACTCTAACATTGAGCTTTTAAGAGTCATGCCTGGAACACTGTTGAGAAAAGAGAAAGGAAATATTTCAGCTTTTAAAACTAACATGACGAAAAGTCTATGTTTGAAGATTTCCTCTTAGTGGGAAACTGTTCCTGTTGCTTAGAGGCAGCCCTTCCTTGCCAAGATAGTTGTCGAATTTTAGGAAAATTAGGAGAATACTCCGCGTACTTAACTCGTGTACTTAACTTAAGCAGCCGGAGTTCCTCCAGTTGGACTACCACGCCTTGAGTCTCCCCGCCAGCATAGCTTCGGCGAAAGCAGAGACAGGAATATGTGTATCTCCCGATATTGTTACGCTGCATCACTAGGAGGGCTGGAGCTGAGCAAAGCTGGCTGGGGCTGGTGGGAATTGTACCCCAACCACCTCTGAAGGACACGCAGGAGGCCCCCTGCCACCGCCCCTTCGCTGCAGTCGCCTCCCCCTTCCGGACGCCCAGGCGGGCTTCCCTCGCCGCCTGCCTCGGCTGCGCAGGAGCTGCGCTTGCAAAGGAGCGGGCGCAGCCGCGGGGCCGCCGGGAAAGCAGCGCTGCCACGGGCGGGGAGTTGCAAGGGAAGTGGCTGTTGCTCCGCGGGACTCGCTCCGGGACCAGCGGCCAAGCGCTCCGCCCGGGCGACTCGTCCTCACGCGAGGCCCTTCCCAGGTCAAAGGCAAGCACTCCCCGCGCCCCCGTCCCGTCCGCATCCTGCTTTGCCCCAGTGGCCGACCAGTTGGCTCAGACTCAAGGTTTTGCCCTCAAAGCTTAAGTGCAGACTAAGACAGAGGGTACTCCCTCGGAGCATGTGCAGCGTGCTTTTTGCTTTGTAAAAGTCAGCGCATCTGGCTCTGACGGAAGGTGCGGGCGGGGGGGGGGGGCTACGGCAGGCGGCCTGGCTTCGAAAAAACATGACCCGCCAGCTCTGTCATGAAATTCCTCCAGAGCAGGTCTGCTTACAGATACTGGTCTGCTACAGTCCCCAGCATCCCTCATCCCTCCCTTGCTGACTGGGAGTCATGGGAACTGCAGTCCAGCAACAACCCGGCGGGCTGCAGGCTTCCAGCCCTGCCTAGCGGATTCCACTAGCAAGGACACAGGGCACGTGGCCAAACTGAAATCGACTACAAGGACAGAATAGTCCGAGACCGTTGTGTGTGCAAGCCAATATTTATGCAGAAATAAGCTGTGTTGAACTCAGCAAGACTTAATTCAATGAAGACTTTTTATTGTATCTATATCCCACTTTCCCACTAAAAGTAGTTGCAGCATTGCACCGCAACTGTAATTAGGACTTGGTGTAGAATATGGCATTGGCTGAATTTGCAGCCTGGAACTCTGAGGGAGGTGAGGCATAATCCGGGCAAGTTCCACTCCAATTTAGGCACTGCTAAATCCCATTTTAGTGCAAGAGATAGAGGCTGCAATCCTATACATGCTTTCTTATTCTGGAATGCACACCTATGATTTCAATAGGACTAATTTCTGAGCAGACATGTATAGGATTGCATTGCTAGGCAATGGGGGCTTCCCTTTGCCTTGAATTCCCTTCCAAAATTCATCAACTGGGCATGAGGACCAGAAAGGAGAAACGGTCTAGCTTTTTATTTCACTGTTAAACTGTAAGAAAAACTCTTTCGATAAGTCAAGGAGCATCAGCCCCTTCTTTCTCCATGCAAGGCGATTTAATCAAAACTGCCCCCCTCCCTAAAGTGAATTAAATGCAAACAACGCCATGCCTGTCTAGGCCTTTCAAGCAGTTGTGACAGCAATTCCTCGCAAACGGACATCAAAAGAAAGTCTATCAGTAAGAGCAAGTTTGTGCACATCTGCTCAGAAGCCTCACTGAGTTAAATTGGATTTTATCTCAGTGTGTACAGGACTGCAGCATAATAGCATCCATTGTTAATCCTTAATAGAGTGAACATGCAGAAATTAATATGACCAAGTTTCATTCACTTCTATGGTCTATTTGCAGTAGCAGTAACATTGGATACCACCCTAAAATCCCACCTTTAAAATATCCCACTTGAGATACTTTATTTGAATAACTTAATCATTGGATTACTTCGTTCAATAAAAGATATGTGCAGCCCACTTATATGGATGTTACGCAACAATATATTACACTGAATTCAATGAAACATACTCAATATTATCCCACTGAGTTTAATGGGGTTTACTCCCTGGCACTGAGGACTGCAGCTTTTCAATGCACATCAGTACTCTGAAGAAAACCTCATTGTGTTCAATGGGATTTATTTCCAAGTAAGCAAGTACAGATTAGCAACTTTAATCACTTACTAGCTCAGTCCTGGATGTGCCTTCTTGCAGTTCAATGAAAGCCAAAAACAGCTGAAATCAGTGAGTTTAGGCATACCTAGGCATCCTGCAATCCTATACTCAGATGGGGGTAAGCCCTTTGAACTTAGTAGATATGTGTATGACTTTGTAGATATCATAACTCTCCAAAATACTTGGGCAGGGAACTGTTAAGTTCCATTCATTTTGAGCTGGGTTAACGTCCCCATAAATAAACATTTCCAATTTACTTCAAAGTAGGCTTAGCAACTTATTTTCTGCCGGGATTCCTGAGCCTGTAATACATGCATGCCAACCAGAACTTCAGCAGCTGAGGTTTCCGCATCACTCCATCTATATGCTGGGAAATGCTTTACTTGCTTAATATAATATCTTACCTATCTAGTCAGAAGTAAGCCCCATTGAGTCCAACTGGGTTACCATATAGGATTGTAGCATAAATTTCTTCTTTTCTCATATATGTTTCAAGTGGGAGAGATGTGCAGAGGTAGTGCGAGTAAGAGAGGAAGTAAGAGGGGAGAAAGGAATAAGGAATGTTACTTTGAACTTTCACTCAAAGCAATACGACTTACAGCTCAAATCTGTGAATGTTAACAGGAAGACTGTGTTCAGATGGGCTTTTTGCTGAGTGACCAAGCGAGTCAGAGAGGAAGCTAAATGTGTTTCTGGTGCAAGCACATACAAGTCTACTTGGATATACTGAATTCAGTGGGGCTTACCCACAGCCAAGCATTTACAGCAGCCAGGGATGGGGTATACGCTGAAAAAATTACAATATCAAGTTTCTGGGAACCTCGGGATCATAAGACTTTTAACGTATCGAAATGCATAGATGGATACCATTGTTATGGCAAAACAGAATTCCTAATCAAGTTATTACCCTATTGTAGATTGGATTTTTAAAATTATCATTATCACTATTTATCATAGACCAGCATGGCTAACTTCAGTCCTGGTAGTTTTTTAAATTACCCAAGATATCAATCCTCAGGTTTATCTCTAGATAATATATTAGAACTTTCTTCAGCAGGTTGTATGTTTACTAAGGATTAGACTCCAATCCTGAACTTAACTGAGAATAAATTGCATTGAACTCTGTATGGCTGATTTCTGACTGTACATGTTTTTGATGTACTCCTAAACACATTTCCCAATCCACAGGTTCCTCTGTGCCCCACATTGTTTCTCTACCCTATGCAATTTCCTGTACTGTCTCAGCTACTTTTCCTGCCCAAAGGTCTCTATATCCCTGTCCAGGGCTGCCTCCCCAAACATTTTGAGGCCTGGGGCAAAGCAGCAAATGGTGCATCCCAGACAAGGTACATAGTCAGGGTGGGGAGGGGGTGGCAGGTGACGGGAGGGGATGTACATGGGGACAAAAAGCCAGCTAACCCAGACAATCAGGGATCATCAGGGCCCCTGTACTTTTATTTGAGCGAGTGTCATTTTTCTCCATTTATATGAAAAGCAACATCTGTCAAAGTAAGTTTTTGTACACTGGAATCCTATTCCAGGAAGCTTATTATTCTTCAGTAAAATTGTGATAAGGTGCAACAAGACCTTTTGGATTTTGAAGAAAGAGAGAAAGAAATCCCTATCCTCTGTCCCAACATTAATTCACCTTTCTCTAGCCTAGTGCAAACCCCTGATGATAAGAAATGTAATGAATAATAATAGTAGCTATATATGTATGAGAAGCTAGCTCTATGTATCATGCAAAAAGCAGATGCGTGTCACAAAGATGACGGCAGAACCAAGGAACTGCAGACATACTCATTCTGAGGCACCAGGACAAGCTATATATGCTCAAACATTACCTTGGCTCAAATTCAGACACTACTGTGCCTTGAAATCCTTTTTGCAAGTAAAAACACTTCTAATTTCTCCCTGGTTAAGTGGTCTGGCTCAACTTGGAGGACAGAACAGATGTGGAAAGTCTCTGGCCCTCCAGTTGTTCATATGAACAGCCAAGCACCTGCTCGTCTTCTTGTCAGGGCCTTGTTGCCTAGAGAGGTCCAGGACGCACAAACAAATTGTTCAGGAACAATTGGCCAGGCAGGCCTCTGTAGATTCAGTCTATGAAGTGGGTTGACAGCAGTGTTATTAGGCAATTTTGAACTCCAGACTTAATGAAAACAGTGAACAGGTTGTGCAGCAAAGGTGGTAGTTTCGCCTCTAGTTTAAGAGCTTCCTATTAGTCTTCTCTTAGAAAGCATCCTATGGTAAGGCTACTGATTTCAAGCAGGCCTGTATTAAGGCAGATAACAGCAATTTGGGTAGCTCTATAGGTCCAGGGTAAGATCCAGGAAAAGGTTCAGAATCCATGCCTAGGTGAGTCAACTACAAATGTTACTCAAGAACTGCAAATCGATGGGGCAGATGACCTCCCGGAGAACTGGGCCTCTGGCACTAGTGGACTCTACCTAACTGATCTTTGCTGGCCACCTTTCCTAATGTGGTATCTCCCAGACATTTTGGACTACAACTCCCATTAGCCCTGGCTGCTAGGCTATACTATATGGGTCTGATAAGAGTTCTAATCCAAAAGATCTGGAAGGTTTTCAGAAGACTGAAAAAAGGGGAAGACTGCCTTAGGATGTAAAACTTGTGTGATTTTACTCAGAAGTAATTTCCATTTTGTTTCCAATAGCTGGAATTTTCTGCCTACCATGCATAGCCACTGTAGGCTTGCATTGATCGATCAGTTTGCAGTCACTGATTCTTTTTCTCAGGGAGCAATTTGGGGTGAGGGTGTGGGCAGGGGTGGCTGGTAGAAATTGAAATGTGGAGGAGCTTGGTATGGGGAAGATTGTCCTCATTAACTCCAGATAATGTGACATGCAATGAGGCTTACTCCTAGGAAAGTGGGCTTGGACTGATAGTTGCAGTCCAAAACTTTAAAGTAATTGGCCTTATCATACCTTTGGCATTTGCCTTTCTTGCAGTGCCCCCCATGCACACACAATGCCCTGCCCTGCCCTGCCCGCCTTCCTGCAGCACCCATTTCTAATCCTTCCACTGATTTCCAAAGAATTTCCTTTGTACAACGCCTAATTAGCTGTCCTGGGAGAGGAAAAGAGGAGGAGCTCAAAATCTGCAGCTCTCATTTTTTGCATGGGTGCCTGGATGGAGATCTAAAAAGAAACAGCACCACAATAATGCTACAGTGGTGCATTTAGATGAAAACAATCATCTCTTGTGAAGGAAAGCAGGAGTAAGTGTATGTTTTGTTCAAAGCAAGATTGCAGCCCCAGCGCAAGCCTAACATGAAGGAGCTTCCATTTACTGCCATGGGTTTTCCAGTCATCTGAGGACTAAGCAGCAGTTTTAGGATGTGTGCACAGGGATGGAGGTGAGGTAGAAATACAACTTTAGAAGCAGACAAAAGATCCTCTTGGGACTGGTCTGCAGAGGCAGCAGAACTGGATGGTAGAAAGAAACTTTAACCTCAGGAAGTAAGATGTCCTATAAAGACTAGATGAAGATGTCTCACTTGTAACATTCCCCTGCAATTAAAAAAAATCTCTGCCTGTAAAACTCAAGGAATGCACTGCCTGCTATAGTGAACTGCCACTGGGAAGGATTTTGTTTTTCTTTTAAATATGGGCAAGTTCAAGGAATGTGATTCCTCACCCACAGTCTGAGGGGTACCCAGGGGAGTTGCTAGGACAGAAAAGCTCATGAGCAAGTTCCTGACCTGAGAATAATGAAGTATGCCAACATTCTGCAGAAGGGTTCAAACCAAAAGAAAGCAAATATGGTGCCCTATATGGCTATTCGAATTTATGTAAATGTGTACAGAAGGCAGTACAAGTAATTTTCAGTCCAAATCACCACAAATGCCTTTTTCCATTGATTTTCTCCCCACCCTTTGATCACCTCAAATCAATAGTTCCTCTTCAGTTAATTTACTCCAGTTCTATGCATATTTCTCTCCAAATCAAATCATCCTTCAAATAATTACCACCATTCATCATAACCCCATCATCTCTAAATTTAAGCTGGAGAACAGTATGAACATACTGTGGCTGGGAGACAGAGAAATTAAATAACTGTCCAAATGTTTGATATTGTTATTGCTATTATTGGGGACTATGTGCGTGCACATGTGTGTGAGAGAGAAATTTACTGTGGGAGAGAATATTAAACACCTATTCTCAAATTTCTCTTTTCTCTCTCTAGTTGTTTAGGAGCTGGAGCAGGAGCAATGAGGAAGGGGAACTGGATGGCAAGGAAAAGGAGAGCTCCTATATGTTAAGCAAAAGAGTACAAGAGGGAATTGCTACAGGTGCTTCTCAACAAGAAGGGTGGTGAGAAAAGCTGCAGGTTCCAGAGTTCCTTCCAGTGCAAAACTATTAAAAAGTACAGAAGCACAGTAACTTTCTTTGCAGGATGGGTGGGAGGAAAATGTAATGTGCGCAGACAAAATGAAAAGGCAAAGGTAGAAGTTATAGGATAATACCATATTTGGGGGGGGGTACCTGGGGAAGTATAAAAAATATGGGGGTAATATCTGCTTTTCTTGCTTCTTTTTTCCACTTGTGAAATGCATCTGCTACCAAGCAGGCATGATGGCAACAGCATCCTTCTTCCAAACCCACAGCAACTGGTGCTTTCTGAAAGGGAGATTCCATTGCCATGGTTGAGCCGTACGAGAGAGGACTAGGATGCAAGCGTTTGAGCAGGCCAGAGAAATTGGTCATGGAGATGCACAGCAGAGAGAGGAAGACTTGGCACTACAAGAAGCAAAGGATTCTGGAGGGAGAGGGGGTTGGGGCTGGGGTTCCGTTTCCTTTCGCCATTCCAGCGTTGTGCCACATCTCTCGGCAAGGCAGCTATTACTCCATTTCTCCACTGCAGCTGGTTGGCCCCACTCGAGAAGTTGGAACTTCCCCGGAGGACCACTGAGACCTTCCACACAGGACTGCATGGTCTAGATTGGGAGTGGGAAACCTCAGGCCCAGCTGGCCCTGACCCCTTCTCCTGTCCTCACCCTCTTTTTCTTCAAATGCCCTTGTTTGGTAGATCCCCAACTTTTGTTTTGGTTTGTTTTTATCACACCCCATTCTAAAATGCTTCTCCTAAAACTTCGTTAATGGCAGCGAGAGTTTTAAATTAAAATATGTTGTTTCGGTTGCACATTTGGTCATAGCCCTTTTGCCTTCAGACCTGCCCACCAAGGAAATACAGCCCCTGAGAGCTTCTCTGCCACTGAATGGGGCCCTCTGCCTGAAGGAGGTTCCCCAGTGCTGGCTTAGAGGGCCCAAGTCCTTCCTGGGTGTACAGGCAAAGAACCACAATCCCCCAGAAATGACACGTGCTGCTTATACGCTGAAATGAGACTGGCGAGTGGTGCATATAGAATGGTACAGGGTGGCATAGAGTGCCAGATGAGGCATTACTTTAGGAAAGATGTACAGTGAGTATCCTCCCAGCATCTGCTTTGCTGTCTCATGCACTGCCTGACAAGAGGAGAGGCGGAGAGATGCACTCTCCTGTCCTTTTTGAAGCAAGCTGCCCAACCTTGGACTGCAATATCCTGCAGCCCAGATGCCCAGCCAGCTGCCATTGGCACCCAAGCGCCTTGACCAGCCTCAGCATGATCCCCTCACTCTCCACCTCCAGAGAAGAATCCTGGTGAGGTGGGGCAGCATGCACAAATGCAGAGGCTGGCTGATATTCGAAGCATTCAGAAAAAGTGTTTGGAAAGAAGTCCCTGTGCTCAGTATTACAATGCCCATGAGCTGCATACTCAATTACGTCATTCTACCACCTCATTCATCAGTCCCAGCCACCACCAAGCCAGTTTCCAAATAGGGGGATGCTTTTTTTCCCTTGCTGGCATCTTGACCCTAACCATTTTTTCCAAGTCTCCCTGCTGTCAGTGTGAAGGCTACTGCAATGCATTGCCTGCCATGTACATTTATTGCAGAGGTAACGACTCCCACTGAACTCAGTGTGCCTTCCATCTTCATGCTGTCCAACAAAGAGCCTGCTGAGCACCGCAAGTCATTAATGAATCTATTGCAACTCACAGGTTCCTGGCACCTCAATGTGATATTAAAGACGTGAAAAGCTGGATCCAGCAAAAGTCAAGTGCTTTTCAGTTCCATGGATTTCAATGGGAGAATTGACACATGCACTGAAATTATCTCCAGTTGATCTTGATTTGTTAATCAGTGCAAGATTTTACTCAGGAGTAAGGCCAGATGCTTTATTACCTGCTAGGTTTAAGATTACAGATGTGCCCCTCAATCCTTGCCATGTTTCTCTGAAAGTATGGCTAACATCCAGCGGACACTTACTCTGGAGTAAGCCCCATTGGACTATGTCAGATTTTCTTCTGAAACAAAATGCATAGGCTTGAGCTCCAAATCCCATCATGGGGCTTATGTCCAAGTAAGTGTATGTAGAAAGGCAGCCTTAATGTAGAAAGGCATTGGTTGGATCAGATGCTAAGACTTCAGGAAAGATTTGGAACTCCTTTCTTCCATGGAATGAAAATGCATAACATCCTTCCTTACCTCCAGAGTTTATCTTGGAGGCATCATGAGCTTCCGAGGATCCCGAGTCTGCCTTTCTGTTTGAAAACAGCAGGCTGTGAAGCGAAGAAGCCTACTTCACTGTAAGCATGGCAGGGTGAAGTGTGTGTCCCCACCATGACACCACACCACGGCACTGTGCCTTTGGAAACGCACCTCATGGCTTACCCACACAGTAGACACAATTCCAGAGGTTGAATAATCAGTGCAAATACATCAAGCACTTGCATTTTGGGGGATCAAATAGAATGTAGGAGACGGTGCTGTGGCATCTGGTACCTGGTTTCCAGATTTGCAGACGTAAGTCCTATTCCTTCTGATGCTTCGTTTGAAAAACCCTGAGCATCCATCGCAGGCATAAACCCCATAGTGCTTGCCAGAGCTGCGGTCGCCACACACTTTACATGGGATGTCTAAAATTCGGCCTGAAAGTAAAGGTAGGAGAAAGAAAGAGAATGAAGCGGGTAAGCAATCTGGTCGTTAGAAAGCGAAGGGCATCAGAACTGGGTGAATAGTGGTGGTGGTGGTGATAGAACTGCAGAATTGAAAGTATCCTGAAAAGTCATTTAGTCGAAGGCTGTGCTGATACCATATATCCCCCGCTACTACACCTTCCAGAACAGCTGTTATTCCCCGCAACAAGTTCATTTTAGGAGCTGTTGTTTTCGACCAAGCTAAGACATCCAAAAATGCTGCAGGTGTAACAGCAGATGGTCCTGCTGAAGGAGGAAAGTCCTAACCACCTGTGCAGCCTGCTCAAAATTAATTCTTAGCAATTTCACTGAGACTGACTCCTGCATAAGTGTACATAGGATTTCAACCTGTGTAGGAAATGATCGTTTCAACTCACATGACTGAGTAAACATGCAGTGATTTAGCATATTGGTTACATGAATCTGCCACCTTTACTTCCAGAAGCTCTAACAGGTACACCGTACATGGTTTATTCTCCTCGGCATTATCCTCCCAACAGCCCTGTGAGGTAGCGTAGGCTGAAAGATAATGACAGGCCCAAGGTCACCCACTCAGTAAAGAGTGCGTTTGCTTATTATCACTGCGGGACAGTGTGCCCCACCCTGCCTTCTCTTGCAAGGAATTCAGAGCATCTTGAGCAGTCCTCCCCTGCTCCAGTTTATCCTCCAGCAACTTCACAGGCTGAGAGTCCACAACGGGCCCCAGGATGCCCAGTGAGATCATGGCTGGAACCTGGATCGCCCCAGTCTCAGTCCAGTCCTGTGGTCCACACTGCTTTAGGACTCCAGCATTAAACTTTCAGCCCCAGCAGGAAGAAAGGTTCAGCAACTTTAGTGGAAGATAGCTTCCGCTAAGGCTAAATGGTTACACTTACTTAACAGTGTCATCTCGTCTGTGTGAAGTAAAGCCTGTTGTATCCAACCGGACTTACTCCCAGGTAAATGTGTACAGGATTGCAACTTTAGGCTGCAGACCTCAACACACGTGGGTGATATGGCCTGTGAACCTAACTGGGCTTACTTTTGAGTAAACATGCGAAGGGTTGAGCTGTTGGTAGGAGAAGCCCAAATGAGCTCTGTGCTTTCCTTCTGAGCAAACATAAAAGCCTCGCCAGGTGGAAGGACCAGCTCGCCCTCCCGCAGTACAGGATCCGTAATGCAGGACGCAACGCCGTCCCGGCCACTGGAAGCTCGGCCGCCACTTAGGCCCTCCAGGCTCCCAGCTCAGGGTCGTTCGCCTCCGCCTCCCGCAGGTGGCAGGCCCCGCAGGAGCGGGCGGCGGGAGCGGGGCGCCGCTGCGCCGGGACGGCCCGTGCCCCACGAGGCCTGGGCCGAGGAGCGCGGCTCTCCCGGGCGGGCGGCAGCCCCTCCTGCGCGGGGAGACCGCGGCCCCGGCCCTCCCTCCCTCCCTCCCTCCAGACGCCGACCCGCGCTTGCCGCCAAGCCGCGGCTTCAGGATCGGAGCACTTCTCGGTAGGAAATCCGCGGGAAGAAACACCTCCGCTTGGTGGCAAGTTGTGCTTTCCCACGGTTGTAAAAAACGACTTCTTCGCTTCCCACAGGCCGGATTCCCCTGTTCTGTTCCCTTCCCACGATGTAATGCTAAAACCCGCGCTGACTGCAACATGCCCGCCGGCTGTTTCGGATCTCGGCTCCCGTCAGCCCCAGGCAACGTGTCCGTTGTAGGGGTGCCGCGGACCGTCGTGCAAAACTCCTGGCGGGCGCCCCGCTGGGGGGGGGGGGCTGCTGCAGGGTTCCGCTTGCTACCGCCAGGTGAGCGTGACCCCAAGCGGTCGGGCCGCTCCTGCGTAGTTTCGCTTTCGTTGCGTGGGGCGAAGCCATCCTTGCCGGACGGGCGCAGCCTGGAAATGCACTGGCGAGGTCGGAGGCGAGCCACGTTGCTTCGCCTGGCACTTTCTTGCAAGTCAGCGCGTCCAGGGAGCGGGGCTGCAGCCTTTAATCTCCATCCTAAGTACTGGAAGGACGGATTTTCAACGGGATTTAAGTCCCCCGAAGTGGAATCCTACTCTGACAAAACTGCCGGGAAGCGCCTCCTGTCGCCTCGTTTGCGTTACATGTGCAGGGGGCGCGGCCGTGAGCCACCACTGTGTACTCACTCCTGTGCATATTACTTGGGAGTAAGCCGAACTCAGTGTTAGGGCTGCAGTCGGATAGGCCGACACTCCGAAGTGAGTGCGCTTGAGGCTGTAAGTTAATAGAGCCGGATCCAGTGTGTTTGTACCTAAAAGTAAGACGCCCTGTGTTTGGTGAGGCTAACTTCTAGGTTAGTTATCACAGGATTCTAGTTTTACAGACAATCGTTTCCATGGTTAGTCTAGTTTAAGTCCCAATCACCTCAACAGGTATACTTTAAGTAAGACTTGCACTGTATGCAATTGAGAACAAACTCGCAGGTGAAGGCCTACTTACTCCCAGGTAAGCGAACCTGTGAGTGCAGCCTTGGTGGAGCCGTAACCCAGTTCGCTGGCTTGGAAGAAAACTGCAGAGAATTCCAGGAGGTTGGAAGATTTAGGTGTAAGATTTTCCCTACAATTTCTTCCTCTTCATTTTAAACTGAGCTGATACAGATTCTAGGAGAGGACCGCTCCCAAAAGAAAACTCACTGCTGCCAAGGCCATCTTAAAGTCTCATCCTCCCCAGTAGACCTTTCGCCTACTACAAAGAGTAGGCTCGGAGGAACAAGAGTGCGTGTGTGTGTTGGAGGGGGAGTTGAATTCCGAGCAGATTCTTCCGCTCTCTGGAGAATTGAGGGAAGCAGAGAGAGAGAGAGAGAGAGAGAGAGAGAGAGAGAGAGAGAGAGAGATGCTTTCATCCCTGGTTTCCCGGGTGGGGGGGGGCTCTAAAACAATGCCTCCCCGGCAGACAATAGAGACATTAGATAAAGTGTTAACTTAATGATTTTCCCCCATTGAAAAGTCGTTTGTCTGCCTCCAATCAGCGCAAGCTGCCAGCAGCCAGCTCCTCTGCTAAATGAAGCTCGACAGCTGCTGTATGCAGCCCCGACGGGAGGAAGGAGGATTAGGTTAGGGCGCTGGGAGTGAAGTGAAGCAGCAGGCAAGAGGTCCGGCCCAGGGAGAGCGTTTGGGGATTCTCCATCGGGCTGAGAAGTAAAGTTTGCCTGGGGTGTGCGTGCCTGTCGGGGGTGGCTGAGGGGTAGGCGATCTCCGGGAAAGTGAGTCGCCAGAGCCAGGCTTGGCTTTTCGAGCTATGTAATTGCACGCCCTCCTTGCCACCTGCCTGTTGGGTCACCAGTGACCCGTCAAAAAGAGTAGCATGGGAATTCGGATTGCACACAATGGCCCCCAGGGAGAGCACTCGACTCCCCACACACACACACACGCACCCCCCCGCCTCCCCCCGACACACACACACACACACACACACGCCCGCTCCTCGCCGGCCGTCTCTCCCAGCCCCCGACCCCCGTCCTGCAGTCGCCTTCGCTAAAGTTTCCGCACTCGAGGGGAGGAAAAGGCAAAGAAACGGGACATGCCACGGTGCCAGCCCCTGGTGTTGGATGTCAGTAACCTCTCGCGGCTGGGCGAACCGCACAGCTTTGCGCATGCAAATCCCAGGGGCGCTTTTTGGCCCTGGGCTACTCGGGAGCGAGCCCGCCCCTGCCCCTGCCCTCCGCAGAGCGAGCGAGCGAGCGCACGCCGCCCCGTCCCTCTCGACTTCCTGCCCCAAAGCGACTGCAAAGGTTCACCCCGCGCCGCTGCTCGAGGTCCCGCTGCACTTCGATTGCTGCCTCCAAGGCCGGTGCGAGCCTTTGCACGGCTTACTCGGGAGTAAGTGAGCGCGAGCTGTGGGGATTTACTTCCGAACTGAACGAGTGGGGGAGGCAAAGGACTGAGCTTCAGGATTCAGCGCTTCCCTAGGGTTTGAAAGCTCCTTCCCGAAAGGATGGCAAGCCAGAGGCAAGGTTGTAGCAGCCAAAAGACTGGAGCTATCCAGGGCTGCGATTCGATGTCTGAACTCCTCTAACCAAGCTTAACGAAAAGTTAAGTCCTTCTGAAAGCCACATGATTGACTTCTGAGCACACACAGGTTGGTGCTGTAAATACAGTCATTGGAAGATCAATAAACGAGCTTGCTGCCAAGTATTTGTGGAAGTGTTCCCTCCCCGGCAAAGGCTGTAACACTTGGGTTCCCGTTGGTCCTGGGGCCAAATGGTTTAACATAACACTTAGTTTTAAAAGAATTTGAAGACGCGAAAGGGGAATACTCTGAGCCACCAACATTTTAGAAAACTAAAATGGTTTGTTATGGCAACCTGGTACATAATTTCTCGAGCCCCAACTGGGTTGATAAAATATTTAAAAAACTGTAGATGTATTTTAAATGGTTAATTTTAGTCCACAGGCCACTTAAGGTCGGAGAAGCCCCATTTACTTTAAAGAGCTTTTGGTGAAATTCTGTACATGTCTTCTCTAAAGTAAACTTCATAATTTTCAGTAGAGCCTTCTCTGAAGTATGTATGTATAGGATTGCAGCCTTTACCCCAGAGCAAGTGGAAGGACGCACTTGTACCTGGAACTTCTTCAGTTATTTCATCTGAAATAAGTCCCAGCAAGTTTCTAGGAGCATGCACATAAACATATTTAGGATTCAGATTGTAGAACTATACATATTTAGTTTGGAACCAGTCTCTGATTTCCCACTTCCAAGTAAATATGCACTAGGGATACACTGGAGATATTATAAATGACACAATATTCTAGCAGTGAATATATATAATTAATATAATGGAAAACACACATTTGTAGTACCTCACTGATTATGGGTGCACAGTTGACTGACATATCAGTGAAGTTAAATCTTCAGTATGACCCCACATATTAAGTTACATATTATTCTTTGCATGCAATAAACACGAAACTGATATAAGTCCATTGACTCCTTTGCAGTGGTTGCATTAATGGTCTCTGGGATTGTCAGCCCTACTTATAGGACTCAGATTCTGGATCACTTAGATCCCATTCGCACCTGTTGATCTGCCCCATCCAGACTGGATCCCTCACTTGCCTACACTGAGAAATAAGCAAATCCGTCTGCTCCATTTTGAAAGAGATACACAGTCCAATCCTACACGTGGCTCCTCAGAACCAAATCCCATCGAATCCCTGACTCCCGGGCAAGTGCGCGTAAGATTAGCGCCACAGCCTTCTAGATCATGCCGGCTGAGTACGCCCGCTGTTTCAGCCCGACGCGGGCCCCCACCCACGGGACAGTTCGTAGTGACATCGGATTCGCGCCTGCACGCCTCCCTTCGCTGCCACCTCCACAAGCTTAAACGCTAGGCATGGAAATCCACAATATAATAAACACACGATCATTGGGGCCCGGAGACAAGTGGCTGCAGAAGACGGCCTTCAAGTCCCACGGATGCCAAGGAGAACCGGGAACTCGATCGACGCCCCCCGAGGAAGGCTCCCACCTTCGGCAGGACGCCTGCGCCCCCGCCGTCAGCCAGTCGGCTAGCGCTAAACCTTGGCCCACTTCGGGGGCTTTCGGCCCCTCCCCTCCCCTCCCCTTCCCTGGCATTTGGAGTGCGGGAGGGGAGGGCCCGTCTCTCGGCCCATTAAGGCCGCCCCGGCCACTGGGCTTGTTGTCCTCGGAAACATTTGGAGCCAGCCGAAGGATGCCCGCCAGGCCGGGCCAGGCCGGGCGAGCGCGGGACCCCGTTCAGTTGACACGAGGTCACCAGTTCGCTGATTAACCCCTGTTTAAAGGTCCCAGGAGTCTAGCGCGAAAGGCCCGCGGGACTCGGGCTGCGCTGGGAAACCGTTTGCAGCATCCCCCGACGGGGCGTCCCGGGAGGCTCCCCCCCCCCTCGTGCGCGCCTCGTAATTGCTTAAAGATATCTGGCAGCTTCGATTACTGTAATTACCATCAGGGGCTGTTGAAAGAAGTGAGGCTGCTTTGCGAGGGCTCCTCGGCGGGGTCTTATTACCACCCAAGCAGAGCGATCACATCTGACATCACTCCAGCCTGGCGGAAGGGAGGACGGAGGCAGCCCGGGCCCAGCGGAGACAGGGACCGCCGCGGCCTGCCGCCCGCCTCTCCGCCCAGACGCCAGGCTTCCCCGAGCGCCCGGCCCGGGCTCGCTCCCCCCGCACCCGACAGAGCGCCCGCTCGTCCTCACGAGAGGGCGGCGAAGTCCGGGAAGCCGTGAGATCGCCTTCAGAGCCGAGGGGTAGGATTAGGGTTCCCTCCCCTCCCGCCGCCCAAGATTAGCCAATGTCTCCCTGCATGAACTGCGTGTCGCAGGAACACAAACGGGGCGTGATCCGACCATGGTTGAGCCCTTGACCACGCAGCGCCCAAGCATGCTCAGACGTCGGGCCCACTGAATTAAAGGGGCTTGTTCCTGGGCAAGCGGGGAGAGGATTGTAGCCCGAAAGTCGCCTCATACCCACGAGCTGCGGCGAGCGCGTGTTTGCTCTGCAGAACGTGGCCTTCGGCTTCAGCGCGCCTGCTCTCCTAAATTCACTCGCCTGGGATTGCGGCCTTGCGCGCGCCTCCAGTGGAATCAGTGGGGTGGAATGAGGGGTATTCTTACTTAGAGGGGACCCAGGGAATGTTTTTCAGCCAACCGAGCCCCGGGAACGGCCGTTGAGCTGCAGCGCTCACTCGACTGCATTCGAGGCTGGAATGGTCCCGTGCAAACGCCATCCAGAGCCGTGGAGCTGGGCCTCCGTGTGAATTAATGTTGCTGAATGTCCCTTCACAGCCCAATTGCCTCCAGAGAACCGGCAGGGGCGCGGGGTGCTCAGAGAGTCCACGCTAACCCCCCCCCCGCCCCCGTGCGAACTCTTTCGGAGGAGACATTAGAAGACGCTTCATGGGGGGGGAGATCCTTTTTCGAGTCTGCCTTGTAAGGACCCATGTTATCGCGAAGTAGACGGGCTTGGGCTTCTGGAGGCGGCTGGATTTCTTTCTGGCCAAATGGCTCCTCTATTTTACCGGCACGGACACGGCCGCCTCTTGCAAGAGGACACGTTTCCTTTGAACTGAGTGACTTGCTCGCAGTCTCGGTCCCGGGGGACACTGAGCAGTAAGCCTCCTCGAAAGGAGCGGGCGGGCCTCACTTGCCAGTAACTCCCCGTCGTTCCCCATGGACGCCAGGCCCAAGCAGGCAAAGCCACCCGAAAGTGAAGTGTTTGGGACCGGGCTGGAGAATCTCGTGAGGAGCGGCACGCGAAAGGTGCCACGTCCCTGCCGTTAAAAATCCCAGCTGGGTTCCTCCCATCAGCAGCCTGGAGCAGCCCCGTCCATTTCAACGGGTCTACTCCAAACAGACTAGAGACACATTCCAAGACACAGAAGTGACCTTCTGTCCAAATGGGCCCGCTCCCCATCGCGGCGCTTTTCCCCTTGGACAGAGCGCGGGTTGCTCTTCAGGAGCACTTTCTCGGAACCGACCCGCGGTGCCCAGCAGCGCTGGAAGTCCCGCCGCCGACCCTGCCCGTCCCGCAGCCGCACCGGCGCCGCTCCTAGGCCAGGCGCGCCTCCGGGGAAGCCGCAGCCCCGCGGGGCGGCCCCCTCGCAGCACCGCCGCTGCCCTGCGCCGAACCGTCTTCCGAGCACCCGGCTGGCCCTTCGCAAACCCGCTTGGCCAGATAACGGGAGTCGTGCAATTTCTTCGGCTTTTCCTAGGAGCCCATAAACTCTTTCGGCTCAAATTTTCTCAGTGCTGTTTTATATCCTGACATTTTGATGTGTGGAAAAAACTTTTTTCCTCCCCAAGAATAATGATGAAACCGACTGGAAATGCTCGACTAACTTCCATCGATCCAAAAGGTTTGCTGTCCGATGCATCCCATTAACCTCTCCTCGCTCGCCTCGAACTATTTTGCTTTAGTCTTGAGGTGTTGGGATTTACTGGTTTAAAATGTGTGAGTGTGTGTTTACTTTTTGTCATTCATTCTACTACACAAGTAAAGATTATCCCTTCCAATTGGGACAAGGGGGGCTCCTAGGGATAAAGTTTTGAATGTGAGACAATAACAGGCGATGCCATGACAGTAGCAGGCGGAATAAACTCATGTCGAAGAGTAGCAAAACAAGCGCACGGGAAAAGATGGAGAAGCCCCGGAGGGTAGGAGCCAGGTTAAAGGGAGAGGAATCGTGAGTTCGCACGTAAGGCGTTTTTCATCCGATCAACCTACACGCACATGTTTCTCGGCTATTTTTCATTTTCTTTCCCTTTGAGCCATTACAAAAATGCAATTATGGCGGCGCGATCTCGCTCTATAACGGCCTAACCCATCACCTGTCATACACCAAATTGGATTGTGCATGTTACTGACCCCATCACTCCATATTACGACAAATTCCTCAAGTCCCTTCTTGGGTTTCCAGTGTTTGAAGGCAATTCTTAGCCAGGGCAGTCAATCAGACTTAAAAAAAAAAATAAATTCCCCAGTTATGAGGTGCACCCGGATTTAGGATTAAGGGAAATGTGACTTTTAAGTTGTTTCTGCTTCCCTCTTTCGCAGGATTATGCGGCAAGGCTGAAAATGGTGTGCAAAGTATTTCCCTTAAATCCTCTTTCAACAGAGGCTCTCTCTCCGCCTTTCCTTTGCGAGTCCGGGGTATGCAACTATCTGGAAGTTTCACCCCCCACCCCCAAAGTACGGATTGTAGCAGAAGAAAGTTGTACAGGTTGCAGAGCGCTTTCTTTCGGCCTCGCGCTGCACCGAGCAAGGGAGAGGCGTGCAACAAATGGCTGCCCGAGCCACGACGGAGAGGCACCGACCTCGCTTCCCGCCCGCCCGCCGCTTCCCCACTGCGGGCGACTCCGGAGTTGCCGGCGGGCCCGCGATGGGCGCCGGCTCGCGCGCCGCTCCCTCCGCCCGGCCCGCGGGCCCCCGCGGGGCGCTCGGGCGAACTTCCGCGGCTGCGCTGCGCGGCCCGTGCGGCTGGGGTCCCCCGCCAGGGCACCGGGGCCCAGGCTCCCGCCCGGGGCGACACCCTCTCCCGCAGGCCGCCGCCGAGCATTACCCACTTGTTGATCCTGCCGGCTTGCTCATCCTGGCGTCCCTCGGGACGGCGACGGCGGGCTCTGCCTCCGGAGGAGGAGGAGGAGGTGGAGGAGGAGGAGGAGAGCTCCGGGCGCTCGGAGAGCGGCGGTCCGCTCGGGTCGTCTGCAGTGGCTTCCGTCGGCGCTCCGGCTGCCCTTGGGCTGGCGTGACAGGTGCCTCAGAGCCGCACCGGCGAGGCGAGGCGACGCATCCTCCTCCCCCCTCCCCCTCCTCCCCTCCCCTCCCCTCCCTCCCCCCCAAGACTCGCTCGGCAGTTTCTTCGAAAGGGCGATTCCTCCAGGAGGAACTTGCGCTGGATCGCGTGAGCGCCGCGCTGTGCTTGCGCGGAAGGAGAGAGCGAGCCCGGGAGGAGAGGCGCGGAAGGAGCGGAGCGGAGCGGCAGGAGGAGACCGCCGCTGCCCGGTGCCTCCCCGGCGCTCCCAAGTTGGTGCTCCCTCGTTCAGGTCTGAGGCAGGGATGGCGGTGGTCGGGGCGGGGGGAGGAACGATGAGGGAGGGGGCGAAACGACCAGCCCCACGAGCGAGCGAGCGAGCGAGGAGGAGGAGGAGGGTGGCGGCGGCTGTGTGGGCAGCCCAGAGCTCCTCGGCGGAGATCAGAGGCTGAGAAATAATAAAAAGGAGGAGGGGGGGCTTGGAGGAGGCAGGGTCTGGTTCTCAGAAAGTGAATGGCGCAACCAGAAAAAAAGGCAAAGAAAAGAGAGGGGAGAAAGAAAAGAAAAAGTAAAAGCGAAAGGTTTCCAGAAGTTCATCACACAGGCTGACTTTGTGCTTTGAGCCTCCAGCCCGAAGCGCCTATAATATCCCCCAGGAGCTCTGACAGGCAGCCAGCGGGGAGGGGAATGGCCGCTCCCAGCGCCGGGCGATCTGCGTGACGTCAGCCCGGGCTGGAAGAGGGTGTGTGTGCTCGATGCTAATGATATTAATGAAGCTCCCGGAGGCTTCTGCTCGGGGGCGCGGAGCGCTGAGTCCCCAGCCCGGCCCTTCTTAACAGTAGCGAGTGCAATTCCTGCAAGGTGCTTTTTGTTTGCGGTGGCGTGCGTGCGTGTGTGTGTGCGCGCGCGCGTGTCTTGGAGCGTTTGGGCTTTTTCTCTGCTTAATGCTGATTTTGATCAACAACTTTCCGCCGGGACCTTTTTTCAAAAGAGAGGGCGCGAGAGCGAGAAAGTGGCGCTTCAGGCCATGCGGGGGCGTGTTCAAGAGCTGATGCTGGAGAAGGTGAAAAAGGAGGGAGACCTTCGGCGAGGCTCGGTCGCCCCGGCCCAGGTTGCTGGCGGGGGGGGGGGGTGGCTGAGGGGGGAGGCTTCTTCTTTCTTCCCCACCCCCTGTCGCTCCCGAGATGGGGGCGCAGCCATGGCACGAAGCAGGACGTTGTGTGGTCGGAGGACCTTCAGCCTGGATGCGACGGGGACTGGGCAGCTAGCAAGGTGTGAGCGGGGGTTAGTCCCAGAAGCGCAAATTTCATGTCACCCGCGAACTCTCCGCCAAGCCAGCCCCGGTTCTCTTTGAGCTGCCGCGCTCTTGTTCTGTGCGTGCACGTGGGTGAGACTATTAATGTTCATAATAATACTGGTCGACCTGCAAGGGGAGTTGTGAGGATGATGTGAGAGGAACGCTCGGAAAGAGCAGTCTAGTTAGCATTGCTATTGGATCATCAACCAGCATTCTAATGTGGTGGAGCTGAAGAGTCAAAGTAACACAATAATCTATGTGCAAGAGAGAGATACATTCAGAGAATATATATGTACAGTATATATAAAACTTTATGTGTACCTGCATGAGTTCCCATAATACTTACACGCGATTATGCGGGCATATCTCACTCCCAGACTGTGAGCTTCCTTGCCTGCATTGATAAGGACATGATAACATGTATCCAAAAGTATATTTAGTCTGGTCTTGCTCAATTTGGTAGTCTTCAGATGTGTGTTGGAGGACAGCTCCCGTCATCCCTAACTATTGGCCATGCTGGCTGGACATGATGGGAGTTGCAGGGTGACCCCTCTGGAGGGCACTAGGCTGGGGAAGTCTGATCTAGCTCAAATAGTGCCCTTGGAGCAAATCTTTGGGTTCGGTGCACAGCACAGCCAAGCCTAGTATTTCCCTTATAGTAGTTTGAGGGAGTCACACAGCAGCCAAAAGAGGCTCTCCCCTCGCCCCCAGAAACATAAGCTCTCCTCAAGCGATAGCCTCAGCAGAGAGCTAAGTTATCAGGGCCTGGTGGCACGCAAAATCCTCCAAGGTTACTAGTCCATATGACCCGGGGAAAAGGCTCAACGTCGAGGCAAGAAGTCAATGCTTGCCACACATCTGCCTGCTGGGGGAAACATTCTCAGTAAGATTCCCACACTCCACCCTCATGTCCCCATCTCTGGCTGGAGCGATCTCGAACACCTAGGGAGAAAATGGCACATTTCTTCATATGACAACAGAGGACAAGGATCTCCTGACTCCAACTGGCTACAGCCGACCTTTCAGTGCCTTAAGGTTGCCTCCCTCGGTCGTTTTGGAAGTCAGCTCCCATCGCCTCCAGGGCCGCTGGGAGCTGACGTCCAAAACAGCCGGATGGCGCTGACTGGGCGAGGCTGTTTGGAAGGATGGCCCTTGTGCTGTGTCTTCCTTAAAGTCTTATATTCTTTTACTTTTTTTTTTTTTAAAAAGTACAGACCCGCTTTCCTGATTTGTCCCACGCTGCGCACAAAGCCAAATAGCCCCACTTTCTCGCAACCGCGCGCTCAGTTTCAGAAACTTCTGCACCACACCAGCGGCATTCCAGAGCGAGCCCCCGATTCCGCCTGACTCCATCATCAGGCAAAAATCGTACAGAGGTGGTACCCACTTCGTGCGGAGCCAGGAAGAATTCCTCCTGAATTTCGGAGGGCGCCGCATTAGGCCCTTCTGTGAAGACTGCCCCTCAAATCTACAGCTCAGTGACCCCCTCCCGCCCCACATCACAGGCCGCTAACTGCCTCGTTGCAAGTTGTCGCCCATCCTCTCAGCCCCCAACTGATAAAAAGGACCTAGTTAAAGAGAGCCATTATCCGAGCCCCTGATCTTTAAGAGATTACCCAACTCGAACTTTAAACCCAATCAGAGGCTCTGTCAGTAGAACAAGAGCTTATTAACCTCTCCCAGGGAAGGGGGCTTGTTTGGGGCTTTATACCGTTGCGATGCGGGGGTGTAGGTGGATGGGAGGAAGCGGGGAGCGCCAAGGGGAATGCAGAAGACACTCTTGTTCAATCCCATCGGCTGGGGAGGGATGGAAAGAGCTGGACGCATTATCTGGCGAGCATGTCAAGGGGTCCCCCCCGCCCGGCGCCGCAGATCTTGCTGCGGATCAGCCGTCAGCACGTTTAATTAAATCGGCTACAGTCCCCTAACGACATAACGAGGAGAGGCGATCCCCTTGGCTCTGCGCCTCTATTGCAGAGTTGGTCACGGTGTATTTATTGCTTTGGATTTGCAGCGAGTAATCTCTTCGCTCTCAAAGAGGAAATGCCTTTTTGTGGGGTGGAGATCAACTTCATAGGTGATAACGGGTGACTTTCTGTCCGTCTGTTCGCTGCAGGCTCTTCTGACCGAAGGCCCTCCGCATGGCAGGCCGCGCGCGTAGGCCTCACGAAGGCGCAGGAGAAGCTCCCGATGAGCCGTGCCCACAGCGGGTAAAAGCACTGCGGAAGCCGCGCGGCGTCGACCCGGGGCCCGCGGGCCGAGCCCAGGCGCGTAGCTAGAGGATCCGGCCAGCTGAGTCGGGCCTGGGAGCGCACAGGTAGAGGCAGCAGTGAACGAGCCTGCGGAAATCCCTCAGCTAGGAAATCCCTCTCTCCAGTTCGCAGCTGCTACTGACATGCCTCACTAGGAATATTCAGAAGCAGTCTCTGCTGCACCCAGAGCAGGGGCTGCAGCCCTGTATTCACTTACCTGGGAGTAAGTCCCACATAACTCAGTGGGGCTTGCTTCTGAGTAGATCAAAGGCTGGTGCTGCAAAGACATCTTACAAAGCAAATCTCCTATGCCTGTTTGCTTGGATGCAAGCTCCATTGTGCTCAGTGCAGCTTACTCCCAGGTAAATGTGCATAGGATTGTGCAATCTCAGCATGTGTACTCAGAAGGAAGACCCACTGAATCCAGTAGGACTTACTTCCAGGTAAGTGTGCCTATATGGGATTACGGCCTTAGTTGATCAGCTGTATGAGTCTGATTCAATGAGGGTGCAATTCTGTCCATGTTAGGCAGAAAAAAGGGCCTACACTACTGGGAGAGGGACAAGGCTGGTTCCAGTTGTTGCTGCAAAGAGGATTTTAAGAACTTGGTTGGTTTTTTCCTGACTTTGAATGGAAAGGCCTTTTTTTCTGTAAGTCAGTTTCATTTTTAATAGGGATTTAGATTGGATGTCACTGTAAGTGGCTTCTTGTGAATCTGTTGTTCAAAATAGATTTTTTTTCATAAATTGAAATGGGAAGTAGATGTTTCATGCTTTCACTACTGTAGGAAGACAGTGAACTTGAACTATTAAATAAATACAATGCTGGCATTCTGCTGCAACAACTGAATGATCATTTAGATTAATAAATTATAAAAAGTTTCACTAATCAAACAGCTGGGTCCAGAGTCACCTGAATGCTGCAAAGCCGATGCTTCAGAGGGAGTACAACTCCACTTAGGACAAGATAAAATCCCCAGATTAGTTTGCCTGCTGGTGAAAAGTAACCTAGCCTTGCCACATAGTGCCTTCCTCAACTTGTTAATGCCTGTCCAATCTTTCATTGCACTATTCAGGACTTCAACAGCCTCCTTAGCACTAGTTGAAGAAGCAAGAGAAAATTGTGTATATCTTTAGTACATGAAAATACAACCCCAGCACTCTGAATGACCTCTTCCAATGGCTTCATCTAGATGATTAAAAGCATAAGGGAAAAATAAAGCCCCAAAGCCTCTTACAGGCCAAGCACCCAAAGGCTGAGAGATATCACCAGTATCACCTCCTGGAAGCACTCAACCACACAGGACCGGACTGGTCCACTTGCAAATGATGCCCCCAAGTCCCATACTGGCAGAATGTTGCCAAAGGATAGCATGGTTGATGTTACTGAAGGCTGTTGAGAGGTACAGCAGAACCAATAAGGGTACTCCATCCCTGTTTATGTTTTTCACTTTTTGACTATGCCGTTCAGTACTGACTTGTATGTATGAATCAGCTCCCAGTGAGTGGCAACTGGATGTTTGAACAGGAAATTGGCTTTGTTTTTGTTTTCAAATGAGTTTATATGAACATTCCACCTCTGGTGTTATAAGTATACATATAACCACTCAACAGTGCAAGTGACCCTATGAATATGCATGTGAGAACCAGGCCAAAAGTCTGCAATTTCAAATAATGACTGAATGCATGAATAGTCAAGTTAGATCTAGAACCCCAAATTTCACCTCAAACAGAAGCCTATACAGAGGAGTCAGAGGGCTACAGTGATGTTAATTTTTGCCTAGTATCACCTGCCCACGTTGGGATTTCATGACCTTTGACATTTCCTTGTCTCTCATTGAGAGCAGCAAATCATGTGGATCAGGAAATAGAGATGGAAAAATGCAGAATTTCCTGCTGGCAGGTCAAGTATAAGTTCCATGAGTTATTATAGAAGTGGGGAGGACAAGCCAGCTATGTCCACCACTTTGCAGTAGAAGCCATGCATTTTAGAATAATTGTTGGCACGGTCCCAGTGCAAATCCCAGTATTTTGATGACCTTGTAGCAGGTCACTGTGGAGACTTTCCTTCTCCCACTTTGCTGTAGATATGCAGGATTTAAATCCTCTTTAAGATCATAGTCTGTGTGAATGTTTACATGAATATTCTATCACAACTGTTGTACAATAGATCATTACAATTAGTATATTTGTATTAAGTTGCTGGGTTTCAGGATTTGATCCTAATTTCCATTTCTGTTTCTTTGAATAATTGCATATTTTACTGCACTTGAGGCTGTGCGCTCTCTCTCTCTCTCTCTCTCTCTCTCTCTCTCTCTCTCTCTCTCTCTCACACACACACACACACACACACACACACACACCCATATCCATATCCATATCCATATCCATATCCATATCCATATCCATCCATGGAGTGCTTTTCTTGGGTGGAATGGAAACTACTACTGGAACAGATTTGCCCTACCCCCTGCAGCCCCCCACCTGCTCCAGATGGTTGGGGAACCCTTGGGAACAGTTTTGGTGCATACATGGGACTGCAGAGAGGAGGAGAGGATGGGGAATTCCTATTGCTCATGTAACTATTGGATCCAACTCTGGTGTTTCTGTGCTCTGACAAGCACACCTGCTACATGTTTTGGTTTCTCTGTTGTTCCTGATCAGCAGAAGCAAGCAGCAAAATCACTTCCAACAAAAGGCTTAGCAAACTTACCTTTCCTTTCTGCCCTGGCCTCTGCTTGCCTTTCTTCTTTCCTACTAGATGCCAACAACATTGGATCAGATGGCTTCAAAAGGAGATTAGACTAACCCATGAAGAATAGAACTGCCAGTGCCATATGTCTCTGAATGGCTATATAAATGTAATGTCAATAAGGCTCAGAATACCATTGGCGGGAAGGGCTAGTGCTTCGAGCCCTGCATGTGGTCTTCTCAGAGGCACCAAACTGAAGGGGTGGCAGTCTAGATGGATCTTTGGTCTGAGCCAGCAGGACACAATATTCTCCTGCCTGGTGTCAACCTACATCTAGCGGTCAATTGTAGCAGGTCAAACAACAAAGCATATCGCAGTTAGTGTCACACAATGAGCTATAGGCGTTCAGTGGAGCATGTTTTTTTTCTTTTTGTTCTACATATATCTTTTTTCTCTAGATACTGTAAAAAGGAAATAGATCAAGGATATTCAAGAGAAGTTTGGTATACCTGTGCAGGACAAATTAGCTGGGACAAATGCACTGCTTGTTTAATGGACTGGCAGATGGTCTATCCTGTTCAGACAATGTAACCAAATATGTTCTTGAATATGGAAGCAAAGAACCTCTGAAAGTCATAGTCTGTATCTTCTTTTTGATAATGTGATTTGAAAATAGCATTAATAAACATTTTCATCATTTTGATATCTATCTAAATCCTCTACATGTATACTTTATATAAATGTCCCAAATAATAAATAAATAATCCTATCCAAGATGTTCATACTTCTTCAGAACGTGAAAAGAGGAATTTCCTAAAGCTGTTTTCTTTGATAATGATAACACTGAGGGGCAGATTTACAGGCAGAAATGAGGAGACAATAGTTATCTCTTCCTTTGCCAGTTGATATTTCCTCCCCTGGTGGTATTATTTTTAATTTGATTAGCTTTGATTAGCTTTGATTTAATTTCTATTACTTTCCCAGAAGTTGGAATTCAGAAGTATATGAGATGAGAGGCTACTGGAAGAAATGACCAAGAATAGAAAAGAGGCAAATGTGGGGGAAATTGGCAGTGGTAGGAAAAGTTTAACATGCTTTCCTCTAATCCTTCCCTACAAGTGGCTTATCCTGCTTCATCCCAGTTGTTTTAGCAAACACAACACATTTTCCAATATAACATCTAGTTCAGCTCAGCATGTGCATAGGAGAAAGAGAAAAATGCAGTGAGGAACGAGCAATACATAGTTTAGTAAGACAGTTAAGACAAACTGCCAATCAGTGAGCACTTTTGAAATTTTGAACGTTCTGAAATATTTGTAGACATATTTCCCTGACTGTTATGACACTGGGCAGAGTTAAAGCAATGATGGTTTTTCATGTTAGAATTAACTGAATGTTGATCTTGGTATGAAAATACTTCCACAGCGATTGATCCACCACTACATATTTGTGTCATGAATTGTGGGTATAATTAGGCAAAATGAGAACAGGTGGCATGTCTGATTAGTATTCTTTCAAACAGGCTTGAGATCGCTCTCTCTCTCATTCTTTCTTCCTTTATTCCGAGACAAAATAAGTATAAGTTAGTTGTGAAAAATCTCTTTTTCTACCCAAGGGCCAAGTTCAGATTCAAATAAGATCTGCAGGCGTTGATTCCTGCAGTGGGCATGATCAAACTACCAGCATGCTGTAGCTTCAGGTTCTTGCTGCCAGTACTGAAGAGGGGTTTCAGCCTTGTAGAATAGTGAGGAAAGGTATCTAAAAGCCTGGACATGCAGATTGGGTTGGGGCTTCCAGACCCCTGACATACCTGGATTGTAGACAGGAGCTCAGTCTAGGCAACCTGGGGACAAGGAAGAAGGGGACAGGAAAACTGAATGGATTGGGCATGTAACAAATACCCTTGTCAGGACAGAGAATGAAGAAAGCAAACAACAGTGGAATCAAAGTCAGAAATCTGCGGGTTCTTGGGAAACAATATCCAAAGAAAGCAGAGTGCAGAAGAGAGTCCAAGGCAAGCTGAACTGCAAACCTGAAAAAACACTTTGCTGACACTCCCTTGCTAATGTAACTTCAACGGGTGGCAAAGAGAGGAATAATGCCAGACCCAAACTGGTTGCACTCACAAAAGCTATCAGTCACCAGGCATTCTCATTCAGAGGTGAAGCAGTGCAGGCAATTGAGCTGCAGTTCACTAGCTGCAATGAAACGCCCCATTAATCACATCTGCCTTCAGAAAAGGAAATGCCAGTCCTTGCCTGAGATGTGTGCCTCCACTGGTGTTTGAACCATTGGGAAACAAATTCCTTCTCAAAGTGGTTCTAGCTAACAGGGTCTGGATTTATTTGTCAATTAACTTCTCCAAAAAGTATATGCATTGATCCTGTTTTTAACTTCAGCCAAGCTCAGTCTAAGAAGAAATGGGTCTAAGCTGAATAAGGGGCAGTGTGACTTCACTTAGGTTGCTATCACTTGTCCACGCTAGTTCCCCCTGCTCCCCTGCCATCCACAATAGCCTGAAACTGAGAAATAGAGAGGTGAAGCATTCCCCTGGCATGAACAGAAGTCGCAGGGAAAGCTTCATTTCTGCATGGCAGGCTGTTAAAAGTATAGGAGCAGCCTGAAATCCTGGCTTCACTCAGAGAAGTCTACAGACATGAAGTATTTCTTAACTTTTAAGAACTTGGGCCCATATGCTAAACTTATTTAGGATGTAGCCCTATACATGCTCAATCAGAAACAAGTCCTGCAGGTCCAAGCTTTCCCCAGCCAACCATGCTGTTTAAACATGCACATGACTGAGTTAATATTATTACAGAATCACAGAATAGCTGAGTTAGAAGGGGCCGGAAGGACACCAAGTTAAACCATCCCTCTCAGAGGGCTGTCCATTAGCATTACATTGCATTTATATTCTACCCTTTCCCCTCTTGTGAGGAACCTAAGAAGCTTAAATAGCTCCATTTTATCATCACAACATCCCATAAGAATAACCCAAACATAGTATGTTTCTTGATCAGTGACTTACTGGAGATCAACTCTTAGTAGAACAGACGGACCACACATCTCTGATTGTCAAGGCTATCCACACACAAATAAATGTTATAAGAAGATTTGATTTTAGCAGTGTTAAACAATGTCAGATTAAATTGCCAAAGTCATAATGTCCTCATACAAATCTATGGTGGAACTACAGCTGGAATACTGTGTATAATAATACTTTTTGTCCTACCTCAAAAAGGATATTATAGATTTGGAAAACTACAGAAATGGGTAAGAAAAATGGTCAAGCTGCCTGGAGCAACTTCCATATGAGGAAAGGTGACAATGTCTGGGATTGTTTAGTTTAGAAGAATGGTGAGTAAAGGTAACAAGGTAGATATGTACAAAATTGATAGGCAGGCATTGTTCTCCATTAGGATAGGCTGGACATGCACATGGTAGGCATGTCATGAGTGGAGCCGGCTGGAGCTGTGGGCCAGACTAGATGGCCCAGGAGGACCCTTCTGACTCACTCTGTTTCTATTTCTTATAATGGGTTATCCCATGAAGCTGATTGGTGGGAGATTCAAGACTGCTAAAAGGAAGCACTTCTTCTCACAGCTCATATTTAAACTATGATGTTCACTGCCACAAGATGTCATAATACCAAACTGAATGGCTTTAAAAGGGGTTTAGACAAATTCATGGAGGCTAAGGCTATTAATGGTTATAGTCCTGATGGTTATATGCTACCTCCAGTACTAGAGGTGGCATGCCTATGCATATCAGTTGCTGGGAACCAAAGCAAGGAAATGCCCTCTTGTCCTGCTGGTTGGTCCTTGTGTGAACAAAATATTGGACCAGTAAGACCATTGGTCTAATTCAGCATGGTGGTTCATATATTCTTAATTCTTACACCAAAATGCAGTACAGCAAGAGTGGAATTGAATGGGAAGGTGAATGGAAAGCAATGCTTTGACTATTTCAGAAGCATTCTGGTCAGAAGATGTAATGCCTTGCTCAGCCCAGGGTTCTGGTGCATGTATTATGTTCCACATGTATGATACATGCATAGATACCTATGCATGGATACATCAGGCCTTTACAGCGCTTTAAAGCTAAAGATGGATGCTTGTAATATGAACATTAAGATAGGGGGTGGGGAAGGAAATCATCTTTTTAGTGCCACTTCTACAGTGCAACCCTGAAAAAATGGTCATGAAAAGAGCATGTGGATCAAAGGATTGTGAACAGATTGAAAGGTGCTTAATTAATCTGTTTCCAGCTGACTTGCTTTTAGCCAATTAATTGCACACAGTATTATGACATTGCCTTACACATCAGGTTCCAAAGGCATTTAGTCAATGCCATGTTCCCTTTCTTCTGTTCAGCACAATGGTGTTTTGGACCGCATAGAGTCATTTATCAGGCTTGTGCAACTTTCTTTAAAAAATGGCCATCCTCTCTCTTCATTATTTGTGTCCAAGGAGCATCACAAGACTTAAGCTCACCACCTAAAATAACAAAAAGTTCAAACCCAGCTAGAAGATAAAGAACGATAAAGTCAGTAAGCACATCCACAGCTGGGAAGTATAGTCATGCTTAACTAGGACCAGCGTCAAAGGGTAGACATGGTCAGGCTCCTGCTGAGAGCCCACACTTCCACCGGGGGCCACTGACAAGAACCCCCTGGCTTTGCTCCTCTTCCTCATCACTGCAAGCTCCTTGCTCATCCGTCTCTCGCTCTGGCTTGGGCAATAGCGGAGATGTGAAAAGGAGCTGTAGGTGCAACCCCGGCTGCTCTTTGGCTCTCTCTTGTCAAGCAGGCAAACACTACTAACAGTGATGGTAAAGATGAGGAGCAAGAGCAGCTGATTACAATGGTGCCAGGAAGTTCACCTCCCCAAGGAGGGTGTCCACTGAGAGTGTCTTGCCTAAGAGCCCCTAGAAACCTGGACTCAGCACCACCTGCAGCAAAGGCCTGGTGAAAGGGCAGCTCCTGTCCTCATGGTACAACAGCCGATGCCTCACTAAAATGTCACCTTCATGAACTGCTTGGTCTTTTACTGTGGCTTTAGAATCCATGACGAATAATATCTGATAAGGCATCTTCTCATTCCTAGGAGCTGCATTATATTCTGACACTGGGGAATCCTGAGGAAGTGAATGAGGTCTATAGATAGGTGTGGTTATGTATTGGATTCTGGAACAAGGCTTGTAATATGAGCATGGGACTGCCACACTTCTGGGAATTAGCATATGTTCTGTGTATATCGCAAGTGCAGCAAATTCCAAAGAAAAGATGTTACCTGCACATACAGGGCATAATATTTGCATTATAGCATATGTACAGAGTACATACAGAGCAGCATTGCATGTACACCTACATACTGAACCAATTACAAAGGTCCGTTTACATCCTCCTCCTCCTCTTATTACATTGCATATAATATATGCGGGATCTGGGAAGCAAGTGTGTATACAAAGAGAGTATATAAATTCAGACCATAATCTGTAATAGCATGTATTGTCTATGCTAATTTCTTTGTGGGGTATGAGCAGATACTATACTATACTATACTATACTATATACTATACAGTATAATGTGCTATGATCATTGATCATCACATAATTTGATGTGCTAAACACATGAGGAAAGCATGCATGTGGTTCTAGTTTATTTGTATTAATCACTCTATAAATGAAACAGAACTGTGGCCACATGCATGGTGTCTATCAATCCACAGCAAGGTGACAGAGCTAAGAGGTATGTGTTGTCATAAACATCTTTAGTTCTAGGTATAATCATCACACACTGAAACAACATTTTGAAAGCAAAAAGAGCTGATGGCAAACCCATCTAGCAGATTAGTGTACAATTTCACAGTGCTAGTATTTAGCACGCTCTTACCCTCACTAGTGGTTGTTTAAATATTGTTGACACTTTGCATATAAGGCCATTGACAGTAAGTGGTTCAAACTAGTGAGTACTTGTCAAAGACCTCCTGGGGTTTTGCTCTGTATGAAACTGAAGTATCCAATCACCTCATGGGTAAACAACAGGTCCTTCTGGTTCAGTTTCCTATTTTCTGCTTAAGAGAAAGTGATTCAGAAATATGCTCAACAGGAAGTAACCAAGGTGTGTAGTTCTTCACAAAAGGAGAAAGTGAGTTGGGCTGACAAATTCAGCCCCAAAATTCAACACAAAATGCATCAGGAGCTGAAGCACCACACTTGATTTTATATATGCATAATTACCGTGAAATACAGACATGTTATCAATTTCTCCTGCCCATCCTCACAACTCCACTACATGCTGCTGCCTCTATGTCAGAAGTGAACTATTAACTGGATTTAAAGAAAATGAATGCTATAATTTTCCCATGGGCTTTTCCCATGCAAATGGGTGCAAAGTCATAAAGGACAAGGAACAGGGTGTGACATCAAATCTCCACTCATTAAATGTGTGCGTGTGTATAATACAAGTGTTTGGAGATGCAAGTGTGTCTCTGATTTCAATTCACACTTCAGCTGTTAGATGAAAAGAACCTGAATAACCAATATTTAATTATTGGAATAATAATGCTAATAAATTCTAATAAAATAATATGAACAGTTATATAAATGGAAGGTTCTTTAAAATCTGATAGATGTATAATTGATAATATAATTAAAAATTAAATGATCTGGATGATCACTGAAGCACCATTGGGAACATGTCCAAACTCAGGAACCCCTGGAACATTAGCAGTCCACCCTCTTCTTCTACTTTGCCCTTGTTAAATAGCTCAGTTCAGTCTCACATCACCTTAGGTTCCAGGAAGGCTAACTGATTTCATACTGAGTGTATTTTCCAACCATCCACCATGTGGTAACCATGTGTTAAAATGGCGACTGAGTCCCAGTTCTTGGGGCATTTGCTCACTGAAGGATGCCCATGCCCTGCCTCTCAACAACAGGCAGAAGGAGTCTCTGCACAGACACCATGTTGCACAGGGGATCAATCTGTGCAATTTCTCACTCTCACTCAAAAGTACTGGTGGAAGCAAATTTACCCCCTTGTCATTGCAACAGCCCCTCCAGATCAGATCCCCCAAATACTGCAGATAGTCGGGGGACCTTGCTAAATGGGGTATGTTGTGGTGCAGGGAAAGGGGATCCCTGAAAATCAAAGGGAGTCACTTTCCCTTCTGTCTATAGAAGATAGATTGTGAATATAAATCCTATGGACCAGTTCCCATGATCAGACAGACCACCCTTGCTTAAATAAACCACAGCGGCTTATTTTAATCTCTAACAGTTTAATGGTGCACCCTGGGCACTATTTCTCTGATTACCTATTGCTATCCTGGTGGCAAGGTCTGTTTGAGGAGGATAAACTCCAAATAACCCTACAACAGGCCATCAATAGTGATGATGATTTTCATTTCTATACTACCTAATAGCCAAAGTTCTTCAGGTAGTTCACATCAATTTATCCAAAAAGCAATAAAAATGCATATACAAAAAGACAGTGTCAAATTCCAATATACAAAATTTAAAACAGTTTACACATCTAAAATAATTTCAATAAAAACTATAGACCTGTTAAAACAGTTGATATTTCAGTTATATGCCTTTAACTGCCTGGGAGCAGAGGGCAGGTTTTACCTGATTCTGAAAAGGTGACAGTGTTGGTTCCAGGTGGGTGTTCATGGGGAGACCATCCCATAACCAGGGGGCGGGGGGGGGGTCACTACTGAGAAGTCTGTCCTCCATATTGCTTCTTTCTGGGCCTCCTTTGCAGGTGGCATTTGAAGGAAGACTTACAGTAGATGCAAAGTGTAGTGCCTGGATACACTGAGGTCAGGAGAGGTGTTCTGCGTGGTATTTGGGCTTCCAAACTGGGTAGGGCTTTATCGATTCAAACTAGCACCTTGAATCGGGCACAGAAGCCTATAGGCAGCCAATACACGTTGGCCAGAATTAGTCTTATATGTTCTGACCTGCAGCTTCTGAACAGTCTTAAAGGGCAGCCCTGCATAGTGCGCATTGCAGCAATCTGATTCAGAGATCCCAGAGTGTAAATTACTGAAATGAGGCTATCCCTGTCCAGATAAGAGAAAAGCAAAGCTACCATCTAAAGGCTGGAAGGCAGTTTGCATCACCTGGGCCTCAAAGATGGATCAAGGAGAACTCCCAAGCTATGAACTTTCTCTTTCAAGGAGACTGAAACCCCATCCAGAACAGGTTGAACATTCTCCATCTAGTCAGAAGAGCCATCCACCACCAACTTCTCCATCTTGTCTGGACTGAGCCTCAGTGTCTTAGTTTCAGTTTCTTTCAGCATCCTGTCCTTTGTCACAGTCAGGCTCCAGCTTAGCACATCCATAGCCTCACCTGGTGAGGATGAAAGGGAGAAACAGAACCCATGAGAGCACACCCCCAGACTGAATGATCCCACTACGTGGTTTCATGTAAATGCTAAACTGAATGGGGAGAGGACCAGATCACTATCCCCATACCTACCTGGAAAAAAAAACCCAAATCTAGAGTGTGCTCTACTGTGTGTCTTGGGCTGATGTCATGCTGGGACAGTCCCATGGTTTTCATGCAGACCATGAGATCCTGAGCTGCTCCAGACAAGGTGTCCATGGCATGAAAGTTAACATCCTCCAAAACAACAGCTTGGGGAAACCCAGCATCTCATCCAAGACCTCTTATGTCAGCTCAGATAAGGAATCTGTTGAGCAGCGTGGTGGGCAGTACACTACCAGAATCCCTCAATTGCCTCTGCCAAGTTGCAAAAGCTCAAGATGTATCCTGGCTGAGTCCAGATGATACAGCAAACCATACGTGGGCAGGTAATTAGGCAAAGGGTACCCCAAATACTTTGCCATATACTGGAGATTAAAGCAAGTGGCCAATCCATGGCTTAGTTTGAATGCATGAACTAGATTTATGTCTTTGCGACACTCACAGGGCAATTCTGTTCACACAACAAACTGCTTGTATGATGTATTTATAGATGCATGATGAATGGGTATCCCCAATTCCCCCATTTTAGAAGTGGAGGGAAAGGAAAGATTTTTTTAAAAAGTTACAATCTGCAATTAGGAAAGGAAAGGATCAGAAATCAACCCTAAATAATTATTCTGCATTCTCACAGTGACAAACCTGTGTCTGTGGTATATCCAGACTGTAAGTGGAAGTTCCACATGATTAAATGTCCCTCCGCACAAAAGGGTTGCTTGTACATAAAAATCTTCCAAATTACAGAAAACAGAAGGTGAAACTTCTTACTGAAATTAGTTTTCTGCATGAAGGGGTTTTTTTAAAATTTTTGTATGGAAGAGCAGTGAGAACTTGATTTATGCTACACACTTTTGTTGACTTTGCCTCACAGTTTTAGTTTAAGTATTCTTATATCTCCTGATGTGTGTGTGTATATGTATGAACAGTTCTGTTAATACAAGCTATAATGCAGAGGTGGGCAACGTATGGGCCACATGTGCCCCTTGGCATCTAGGGTGGGCCTTGCCACTGCCCCCATGCTGGTAAAATTTGACAACATGACAACAAAAAAGAAACAAGAAAAGAAATCAGGCCTTCTCACTGAAATTTGGTGGCAAGCCACAATGGAGACATAAAAGAGGCAAATGTTGCTAAACCAGCTCAATTTGTCCCCTTTTCAGCCTTCTATTGTTGTTCGCAGCCAAAATGTGGGAATGGGAGGCAGCCCCCAGAGTTGCCCATTCTTCCCAAATCTTACCCTGACTTTCAATTCTCCTCAGATCTTTGTACATTTTATAAGTATAGCTCCATCACTCTTGCTGGGAAAACACAGATTGGTGTATGCAGTGATGGGCAGCAAAGCAATCAGATTGCTAAAAAGTAGCCAAGGCTACTTTTTCCCACAGTCCAGCACCAGAAATTATTTCCCAACAGCATCAAATTTTATAAAATGGCACCATCACACCCCTTTTAGGAGAACCTGTTTGGATCATTCCTGTTGATTCTTCAGTGAGGCATTGGGAGACGACTGCAGAATCTTCCTGGCCTAATGCAATTCTATGTAGTCATCATGACAATGTCATGTAAAAGGCTCCCCCCTTCCCCCAGCTTTAAGAAGTCAAAGCAGCTGTACAAAGAAGCTTGCTTGCTACATCTGTCTCAAGATGAACAGGGCCGCCTCATCCACTGTGCAGAACCCCTTCCTTGCCCAGCCTCAGACCACGCTTTCTTAGGGTGGGCTAGACTGACAGAGAGAGAGGGAGAAAGAAGCAGCTTTAAAAAGCGTTAATAATGATTAATAATAATAATCATTGTTAATAATAAATCTGTGGCATTTTTGTTTCTTAAAGATTGCTGCTGACAAATCTATCTATTTGGGGCAAATTGTCAGTGAGAAACTTCCGCTCGAACTCTTTGGGACAAAACTGGCTCTTTGAAAGGATAAATCCCATTGCATGAAGGCCCGAACAATGGCCAAATGTGTTGCTGTTGCCTTTGCTGCTGCTGCTGCTGGGGCTGGGCCTCTGACAAAGGGCGGATTAATTGGTGCCGTGGCTGACTGGTTCGAGATGGCTCCACTCAGAGTGCGCCGCGGGGAGCCCCATTGACTGGGCCCCGAGTCCCACTTTTCACAAACTCCAAACAAAAGTCAATTTCTTTCTTATAAGGCTGGGGAGAAAGCGAGAGAGAGGGAGAGGGAGATCGCTTGGTGTTTGAGCTGGGGAAGGTGACTTGTTGGATTAGAAGACGTCATGCTCTCCCTGGCTGTCTCTTTTTCTCATGCTTTAAAGTTATGTCCCCAAGAACATAAAAGTTGAGGGGATGGGGGTGGGAAAGCGACTCATCTGTTTGGATGCACATGTCTCTTTTTCCCTGTTGCATAAGTTAAACTTGACATTCTATCTGGAGACTACGAAACTGAACATAACAGCGTGGAGGTAGTGAGGTGCTCATTAACGTTACATTAACCTCTTTACTCAGAACTAAGTCCTATTGAGTTACATGGAGTATATTCCCTCCCAAGGAAGTGTGCATTGCATTGCAGTGTAAAGGTTGTAACACTGGCCCTTGATTTAGCTCAAGATCACTCCCTTAAGTTTTCTACAGCAATTTGATGGGCAAGAATACTTCCTTTATTTTAACAAGGCCTTGAGAGAACGGCCTGCTGCCCTGTGATCTGACAGAATTGCCAGAGGTTCCTGTCTTTTTAAAACGTGTTCTCCCAGAGTTGTTATTCCAGAACATCACCGTTGCATAAAACATAACAGATGTCTTCTACCTCAGAATACATCAACTTGGTCAGAAGGCCATGGAACAGACACCACCAATCTGCTTGAAATGCTCCTTAATTGAAAAATCTAGAACTTGAGTGTTTTTAAATTTTATTAAACAAGTTTTTTCTTGTAAAATGAGAAACAGATGTCAACCAGAATATGGAAATGAGCTTCAAATTTCCCCATTGTAATGACACATCAGTGTGACACTGAGCACAGAGAAGACCATCAAAGATAAACACAAACAAACCATACCAGGCACATTTCAATATTTGTTAATATATTGTGTCAGCATCATTTTAATCTTTCTTTTCAGCTGAAAAAGACTCCAGAACAACTTTCAAGTCAGAAGAAACTTCTGATTTAAACAGAAGGAGTCAAATGGAAAGAAAAGGGAAATCAAATGTGTCCAGCTCCCTGTGGATTTTGGTTTCCTGCAGTTTTCAAGAGGCTGCGTTTAGAATAGATTTTTTGTATACTACTTAATTACTTCAGTCATTATGATGATTGCATAATAGTTTGTTCCTTATTTCATCATCATATTCAGAGTTTTTTTTTTTTTTAAATGTGATTCTTATAATACCACACAAGAGAAAAAGATAAAAACATACTCCGTACTTGCAGGAACCCTCATTTTATTACTGCAATTCTACTTCCTTAGGATATGATACAATCAGACATTGCTGCAGTTACCTTAGGCTCACTTTCTTGATGGCATTTTTAACATTTCCCTTCTATCCATTCCCATCACTTTTATGGCATATACTTTGACACAGTTTTTCCTGGTCTTTCTTCTATTTTTGATGAGTTAGTGTGAAAAAATGCAACAAAATATATTAATCCAGAGCTACTTCTCTCAAAGGTCCCTAAGATATTGCTTAGGTATAATTACCTAAACTTTGGTGGGTTTTTGTTTGCTTCTTAAGGGGAAGCAGCTGGGTTTATATATCAATTAAGCTATAGAACTTTATTTATTAGATTTATATCCCACCTTTTTTCATACGACGAACTCAAAGTGCCTTACCTCATTCTCCTGCTCTCAATCTTATCCCCATAATAACAACCCAGCAAGGTAGGTTGGGTTGAGAGTCTGTGACTGGCCCAAAGTCACACAGTTGACTCCATGGCTGAGTGCAGATGAAAACCCAAATCGTCTGAGTTGCAATCCTGCACACTTAACCACTACACCACACTAACTCCTTTTGAGAATCATCACTTTCTTTAAAAGCAAACTCAAGACAAGCTGCTATGAAATGAATGGGAGATAACAGCATGCACAAAAAAACTCCAAGTCTTGAAGAAGTACAATCTTAAAAAACAAAACAAAACTCTAAAGGGGCATTCCCCCCCCCCCCCGCACATACACACTCTCAATGACCCTTAACTCTTAACAGTCCAGCGGCCATGGACCGTTAGTGGTTAGAAAAGAAAACTGGAGAATTGGAAAGGGTGGGTTAGGGTTAGGTTGAATTTTTTTTTAGGTTGAAATTTTTTATTTAAGTTAAAAACATACTACAAAACTTACAAAAATTACAAAATTACAAATGTACAGAATTACAAAATTTACAAATCCAATTTATCAAAATAACTTTCTACACAGTTCTCCTTGATCTGTTCATGTCATATGCCTTACAGAAATTTTCCATCCAAGAGTGTTATACAGGCATTAGGCTTGTAATTGGGGTATCAGCCCCAGACAACCAAGGCCAAATTTTCCTCCACCGACTTGGAGGCATTCTTCCTTTTTCTTCATGGCTTAACCAAAAGATTTTCTCTTGTACAAATTTTACCGAGCTAGCCACATTAGCCAAATTTTGTGTCTTTATCTCCCTGTGCCATTGATAAGACAACGCCAACAGTACATACAAATTAATCAGTTTAATCATAGACCACGGTATAGTCTAATCCTCTCAGGTGCAGTTGTCTCTCTCCATCTTCATTTCCTCGGTAGGGTTAGGGTAAGGGTAAGGGTAAGGATTAGGAGGACATGCCTGTTTCCCTTGACAGGAACACTTTTGTAAGGAACAGAAGAAGCCTGGTGACATTTTGTTGCAGATGCAAATTGTTCATACTAATTTAAAATAGTTCCTTAAGCTTTGTTATGGAGCAAATCAATGAAGGACTCTTCTGCTCTATTGAGAGGAGAACAAGAACAAAAACCTTAAAGGCAGTCTAAAAATAATTTTATACCAATAAATTGAAATGTTAAAATCTGCAGATATTGTTCTGTCAGTGCAACACAACCAACCAGCCAGTCTGCCATTCCAGTCCTAAATGTATTTATTTGTGAGGTGAGAGAGACATTCTTGTAACTGCAGTAGAATATATTTCAACATGAGATCACAGAGAATGTTTCTTGGACTGTGATTGGAGAATAGCCTGATTGAACACTCTACCCATATTTAAAAACCAAGCCAAACCTCTATTATGAATGTTACAGACAATTAGATGCCAGGCAGGAGGTCTATAAGCAGTACTTCCTCTCTCTGTCATGCTAGTTTTCAGTGTGTAAGGATCTTATTCTTAGATTCTGGCTTCTTCATAATATTTTGAATCCATGCTATAACTTCAGGCAAGGGTTTCCTTGGTGCAGTGTGAACTAAATGACTAATTATCTTTCAACCTATTGGTTAATGAAGAGTGTAATCTTATGCATTCCTACTGCAAGTATATCCCATTGGGACTTACATCCAGGTAAGTGGGTATAGAATTATATACTAAATTTATTTGCAGATTATTTTAATCACACATGTGTTCCTTAGGTACTGAAGAACTGGCAATGGTACAAGCCTCTGTGTATTTAGGTGGAAAAAGACCTACCACTCTGTTTGGGGCATCCTGGGAGTTTTTTCTGTCTACACTTGCATAGTTCTGCACCTTAGAGTAGTTAAAAACATAGACAAAACCTTTAACTCCTTATTATAATGGTATAACTTCTTGAATATTGATTACATTGTGTGCAGACACCCTCTTGAAATTTTCGGGCCTTTGGAGCTGCAGGGACGAATGCTATTCCACTGAATCTCTCTTGTTGACATTCCTCAGGCCCCTCATAAGTGAGGGAAGCATGACAACTCTGAACCTAGCCCAAGAGAATTTCTCTGAAATTTTCTTCTTCTTTGAATTTTTTGCCTAATAAATTTAATGAGAATGCTAAAAATGGTGGAAAAAATGTTCACCCCAGCATTAATAGCTTCAGCTCTGTGTTATTATGATGCATCAGAGCTAGAATAGTCTCAGAAATAAAGAGATTACTCATTCCCAGTCCTCTTATTAAAATTATTACTTAAATTGACCCCCAATCAATTAATCAACGGCAGTAGTTGATTAATCTGTCATTAAACTGGTAGAAGAGTAATGATCTATGTATTTACATCAAGCTCTTCAATGAGTCATTCATAAGTGAATGAAACCCCATGGCAAACCTCAAGAAGTGCAGTGATTCAGAGAGAGCTTCATTTCTTAGGCATGTTAACTAATAAGCTGTACGGGAAAACTGTATGGTGAAACTGGAGCATATTTGTGCACCCCTAGGAACTCCTACAGGGATGGCTTAGATGTGAAAGGCTGTGTGGTATAGTGATAAGACTGTTGGACTGGGACTTTCCACTCAGCCATGAAGTTGACTGGGTGTCTTTAGGCCAGTCATGGACTTTCAGCCTGATCTATGATGTTGTTGTGAGGATAAAATGGAGCAGAGGATTATGTATAATCCTGTATATAATATGTAATAGGATTATGCCTAGGGTTTCTTGAAAGAGGAAGAAGGTATGCTGTAAGTGTGATAGAATAATAACAGAGAAGTTTAATTAATATATTTATTATATTTATAGCTCACTTTTTTCTTTTGCAGGCAACACAACAGCAACCCTATGAAGCAGGTTAGGCTGAGTGAGTGGCCCAAAATCACCTGGTGAGCTTAATGACTGAGTGGGGACTTGAACCCAGATCTCCCAAATCCCAGTCAAACACTCTAGCCAATCTATCACACAGAGTGCTAGAAATTAAAGACAAAGCAATGAAGTTAGAAAAACTTGTTTGTGTGACGTGATAATACTTTCTAATTTCCACATACAAGTTCTAGGATGAACCCAGAGACACTAGGTATTTTTTTAAAAAATAACTCTATAAAAGAAATCACAACTTCAGTGATTTCTGATTTGTCCTGTATCACTAGCTTAGCTCATGCAGAGGTGAAGCAGAGAGGTGGAGGAAGCAGGAAGGCAAAGGTGCCCTCTCACCAATGATGGGAGTAGTCCCAGGGGTTTCCTCTTTTAGCTGGAGCTAGGTGGTAGCACATGTGCTAAATCAATGTTCTGGTCACCATTTAAAAAGCCCCTTTGTGCTTGATCCAGAAATCCTGTCCTTCCAATAGCCCTTTTGCATATCCTCACTTCTTCTTGCCAGAGCAAGCAGTACTATTGTCTTGCCACAGGCCCTGAAAGGTTATGGGAGAAGGAGATCAGGTGGAGAGACTGCCGTTGCATCTCCCTTTGCATCTGTGGAGTTACTAAAGGGACAGGTAGGATCTTGAGGTGGTAACTCTGCAAGCCTGTTTCTAGTGGCTTTCCTGTTCTTGAAGTGCTGGGTAGAATTCCATACCTCTAGATGGAAGAGGTAGGTCCTCCAGCCCACCGCCTACTTCCGACCACAGAAGTTCTGCATCTGGTCTGCTGAGCCTCCTTGGGTTCTTTCAGGGTGCAAGGTTTGGCATCCCAGCCTCACCACCTGGAGAAACCCCTGCTCTTATTTCCAGTCTCAGATTGGTGATAATGGTGGGGCTGCAGAGGACTTGGCTGCTCATCCTTGCCTTGTCTGAATCTTCCTTTGCATGTCTCTTGTTACTCCTGATGGGGGTGGTGAGAGGTGCCAGTGAAAAACATACATGTTGGAGAAGCTGACTTCCTAAGCTATGGATGTCAACTCAGGTTCCTGACTTGTATGCATAATTAGGATCTTAAAGGACAGACTATACTACAATGATTAACATTATTGACTCCATCTCAACATTACTATGATTATCATTCTTCAGTCCCCATCATCGATTGCTGAAGGTGCCCTTTTCAAAAGGAGAGCACCAAGCAGTCAAAGGCCATTCCCAGAACAGGACTTGTCATTTGTATCAAAGGTGGAGAAAAGATCAAGGAGAAAGAGGCTAGAGAAGGAGCTATTTCATCTGCTTCAAAGAAGGTCATTAGTGAGAGCATCTCCATTGGAGTGAAGTGTCTGAAACCAAACTGGAGAGCATCAGAGAGGAATAGAAAAGAGTTCAAGAGACTAGAAGCAAATTCATCATGGGAAAACAAGAACGGCAAATAGGAAGAGGTGAACGTAATGGCCTTGAGAGAGCGAGGAAAGGCTGAGAGGATAATATAAAATGGCAGAGGCACAAGAAAGAGGTGGAGTAGAGGAAAAAAAGTTAAAGAAAAGCAGGACTGGGAATGGGTCTTAATTTCTAGGTGCCAGTATCATACTTGTGTCTAGGTGAACCGTTACCTTACTGAGGATCCAATGCAATTTTTTTCCAGGGAGGAAGAAATATGCAAAGAAGAAGAAGAAAAGGAGCCATTGTAATTATTTCTCATGCACTTTCAAAAAGTTGAAATTCCCACTCTACTTTGCCTTAAAAAATGTTTGAACATAAAGCTAAGCGCCTTTGGTTATTGGAAGGTGTGTGGATTTCCAGAGGAGTACTCCGGGGGCCCATATTTCAGAATGGGACCATTGTGATTGGATTCTGCATTTTGAAAATCATGGCTATTTTAAAAATGTGAGATTTCCATGTGCAGTAGAGAATGAATATTTTGATGATTTAATCCTTTCTTTTACAGTGACAACTCTCTTTTCACTCTGTGGAGACATATTTTCAAGATCCTAGGAATATGCGGAGAATGTGGATGAAAGCAGCCTGTAATGGCTAAAAATACATCATTTCACAAAATAAAGAAAACTTACATCGCTGCTCAACCTGTGGGTGAGCAATATGCTGAGAACTGGCCAAGCTTGTTGTGTCCCTCTTCACCCTAATGTGGTGAATGGGTGCTTGCAGTGACACAGAATGGGGAAAGGGTAGGATTTAACAGTGCAGCTAGGAGGTGCCAAGTGCAGCAGTGTTAACCCAGGGGGCAGGGCTGGGCTGTTTGGAATGCATCAGGTGTCTCTATCAAAGAGCAATCAGAATAGAACAGGATGGGGAACAGGACTAAAGGAATTTCCAGAAACATGGGCACAGAGAAGGTCAGGGGCAGCTTGCTGGTCACACAAAATTCCGCTGGAACAAGAAGCCCTTTTCACTCCTTTCTTGCCAGGAGCCAGTGGCCTGGCTGGCTGGAAGCAGTCTGTAAGGATCATCTTGGAGATGCTTCAGTGACACAGCACTTCGGACGGAGCAACAGTCAGTAGAGACACAGGATGTAATATCAAGTAAAGTTAGGTAAGTGTTGCAGTCTCCACCAACTTTGCATATCTGCAGCAAATCCTTTGGGCCCTGGATTTGGGTCAGGAAGAGGTGGGAGAAGAGAAGGAAAGAGCTTTTTCAGGAGTTTAGTTAGAACATAGAAAAGGTACTTTGGGATTAGAAGGGGAAGTTGTTGGGCAGTGCGGTTGGAGGCAGAGGAATTTACTCTGCTGATATCACTAGTTTCTAGCAACACATTGAAATGGGAATATATGTTTTGTACAGCTCTATTTCTATCTGTTCTCCTGCTATTGTGACATCTGGTGCAATTAATTGGGTGTACCACCTTCTTTAGGAGTGTGAGAAGAATAATCAAACAAAAAGGAGAACCACAGCCTGAGGTTTATATATGCAGGGTTCCTTGCAGTGAATCCCTCAGTGAATCCAAATTTGATTAGTTTAATGAATATGCCCAGTACAGTCAGACACTGGTCCACTTATAAGAAGAGAATGAAAAGAACCTCTTTTTGTCACCCAGAATGATGATTTAATAGATCATCCTCTCCTCACCTGCCAAAGGCAGAATATGGCTCTGTGCATTATGAAAATGTATAACATCAAATACTTTCCAAGGTACTGTTGATTTCAAGGATGATAGATTGCTTTGGTCTGCACTTTGCTTCTGTATGGTACATTTAATTACAGTGATAACTGTAAGTGATAAAATATTCATCTGAATGATCAAATAATTATTTCATTAGCTGACAACAGAAAGATCTTTTAAAGAATTCAAATGGGTCTTCATGAAATAATACAATGCCATTATGGATAGCATTGTTGGCTGTTCATTAACTATAATTAGGATATATGTTTGTGGATATTTTTCAAAAAACAGATGTTTTTCTTTAACCAAAAGAGGCAACCATCTTCATTAGACATGTGGCAAATTTGTATGTGGTCACACACGTGTGTGTGTGAGAGAGAGAGAGAGAGAAAGAGAGAGAGAGTTTTTTGCTCTCCCTTTCTCTTGAATTCTTCATCCATTGGGCAAGTGGATAATAGGGAATGCTGCACCACAGCCCAAGCATGCTGGAAATGTGGCAGCCAACATTCCCAGAGTTCCCTTACCTAGATATTCCATGGCATCTGGAGGGCAAGGGGACCCCAAGGAAGGGGTGGCGTGTCTTGGGACATAGTGCTGGGCTTCTTCTCGTCAGCTAACCTGATAAATTCAGGGCCAAAGAGTGCAGGTGAGTTTGCTCCTTCTATTCAGCTTGAAGAATTATCACAGGCAATTGTCTAGAGCTCAGATGATCCTTATAGCAAGCTGGTTTCATGATAGGGCAGGAACTGACTGAGTGAGCGTGCTGAGGAGAATAAGAATGTGCAAGTATATCATGGCCACATTTCTGGAGTACACTGAAGCTATGACAACATCAAGCCCTGCAGGCCAGGAGCAGTGAAGACACGAGGTGTACACACTGAATTTGAATTGTGACAATTTGTGGGGTTTTGTGGGGGAGGGGAAACTTTATTTATTTATTTATTTATTAAAACATTTCTATGTCGCCCCATTCGCCGAAGCCTCGGGGCGGCTCACAACATAAAGTAAAATACAAAAATAACAATATAAAAATAACAATATAAAATAAATAACAATATAAAATAAGTCGCCCTGGCCAGATAAAATAAGCAAATACTGTTAACAATTAAAATGATGCTTAAATAAAAAGGTCTGCCTGGCGCCGTCGTTATTTGTTTTTCGGCGCCAGGCGAAGACCTCTGGTATCTTTTGTAGAACTCGGGATTGAACCCCTCACTAGCCCTGTTTAAGCTTTCCATTCTGTTGCTTCCACACATTTGGAAATGGGCTTGCAAATAGATAGATTATAAAAAATATATGGTACAATACATCCTTGCACACATACTTCATTTAATGGAAGTTACTTATTTACTTACTTTATTCATTACATTTTATCCACTCAGTAACTGAAGCTCCTGAGGTGGAAATTTTCTTGATGAAGCACATATTGTAAACAAAAAATATTAAGTAGCAATAAAACAAATAAGATTAAAATAAGATACCACTAGCAGTTGGACTTGAGTACCTTGTAGAGACTATGCAATAGTACACAGTATAATTATATAGTAGCATCAATGTTCAATCCACCTGAAAGGTGCAATGGCTGTTGCTGTTGTTCTTTGACCCCACCCCTCCTCCATGGAGCCTTGGTTGCCATACAAGGTCCTCCCTCTCTAATTTTATCCTGAAAAAGCCCTGAAAGGTAAGTTAGCATGTTAGGCTGAGATAACAACTGGCTTAAAGCCATCCGGGAAGCTCCATGGCTGAGCTGGGATCTGAATCTGCCGAATACTCAAATCACTACACCACACAGTTTCTCTTACTCCTGAGGTCCTCAGTATGGGGAACATTTCTCTTGATACCTGCCAATCCTCTTTTCCCACCTGAATTAAATTTTATTTCTTACTTATTAAAACTAATTGGGAGGCCTGCATGCTGCAATGTGAAATGTGTTTCTTCAGTTTAAAGGAGTGGGTCTGTGTTTTGGAGGTCAGACACCACCTCTCCCTTGTATTCAGGCCCTTTAGGCAAGTTACTTTTCTTTTAGTCTCGCCATGTTACCTTCTGGGAAATATGTATTTTGTGACCATTCATTAATTTATTCAAATTCTGAGTTACCCTACAACCAAAACATCCAGGCAAATGTATAGGATACATGGAAATACAATAGAACGAATGCCATGTCCAGGACATTCTCCTTCATTGGAGCCATTTTGTGAAAGCACCCATGGCTCTCAACATTTCAGATGTGCCCACTGACCCAAAAAGGTGCAGATTGCTGTCTTACTGCATTAATTGATCAGGGTGCTACCAGGTGGAAGTCTCCTAAGAGCTATGAAATGGAAGGTGTTGTGCAGCTATTTTGTCTTTTCTTTCTTAACATATTTTCTGCAGTAAGAAAACTGGTGGAAGAAGTGATAAGAAAACATGGCATGTTAGCAAGTAAAAGGCTATGACCTCTGGAGCCCACCTTGGTACTTTTATTGCTGGGAATGGCACAATAAAAACTCCATCTCAAAGCAACCTTAGACAGTAGTAAAATTCAATAGTGCAACTTGCAGAAGAAATGCCTGTACTGTATTCTGGCTTAACGGTTTCATCAGTTATGTAGCTGAAAAATCCTTTAATGTTATAACTGACCTAACAGCAATTTAACAAAGTATTTAATGATTTATATTTTTGATCAAAATTCAAAGGGTGCTGTTGAAATACAAGCACAAGAAAAATGCAGTAAATATACTTTATGTGATGAAATATATTATGCAGTTGGATATGTTTCTATTTTTGTGTTTCAGTTGGATCATGATTTTACAAGGAACAATATTTGCCATTTCTACTTGCTCCTAAAAACCAGTGTAACTGAGATTCCACCAAAGGCAGTGGGCCAAGACCAACTTTCTGTGATCATTTGTCAATGTTAAATTGTGTCCATACTGTGTGATTGGTTATGTGGTGTGTATGTTTAACATTCAAAGACTGTAACTTATACAACTGATAGCTGCTGCAGTAGCAATTTATTCACTAAGCTGAAACCCTTTTATTGAGTAACTGAAGTTCACATTCTCCCAAAGTAATTGGAAAAATGCATCTGGATTTAGATGGACTTTGCTAATTTGTTTTATTATGCATGAAAATATTGGTATAAAAAGGCGTTTCAATTATTTTCTAAGGCAGGGACCTATTTATTCTCTATTCTCACAAAGACTTTAAATGGAGTTATTTTTCCCTGTCTGTAATCATTCCCCCCACCACACACACTTTTAAGTACTCAGGCAGAAAAAAGTAAGTTTACTGCTCCTAGCACAATGGCCCTCTTCACTTTTAGGTTTGGGAGACCTGGGTGACCTACGAAAGTTAATTAGAAGGCTAACAAAGACTAAGGCAGAGTAGAATACATCGCCTCTCCTCCAGCCAAAGATGTCATCCATTAATTAGGGAAATCATTAAGGTGGCCTTCATTGAATCCATTGAAAATCGGCAGTTGGCGGTCGACAGTTTTGATCAGATTTTCTTCTTCCCAATAAAGCTACCCTTAATGGTACGAAAAGTAGAGGGGCTGAGTGTGGTGAACTAGTAAGGAAGGGGAAGCATGGGGGGAGGGGGGCTGCACAGAATAGGGTTGGAAGTATGTGTTTCAGTGACATTACAGTTAAACAGCTACCAATTGTGATGGCTTTGATTCTCAGGCTACATGGCATAGTTTCTCCATGATGTAATCTTTATTGAACCTGGAATTTGAGGGGAAAGCTCGCTGTTGCTGGTCTCTTGGACTTAGGGAGCACAGTTAGCATAAGCAAACTCACTGTTTTTCCAGTTCTGAACCCCTTTTTTCTTAACGTGCTTACTGATGACTAGTAAAATATCAATTGACAGCACATATGCACAGCAAAATTATTTACCTCGAACCTGGGTCATTTGTTTTCAAGAATGGCCTTTATTAACATGCTGATTTTCTCATTACTTGTTTGTTGTTTTGTTTTGCTGTTTTTATATAGCGGTTTGTGGCTTCAGACTGAGACTATCTTGTGACCCAATCCCCTCCCCATAATTCCCACATGGTAATTATAACTTGCTTTTATTTGATGCTTAAGATGAGGCTTTTAACTGGACCACTTGTGTGAGACTTCTAAAATTGTTCAGTTTATAATTTCATGTACTTCAATACCCCTCTTGCCCATTAAACAAGCTTGCATCTCTTACAGCTATTCATGCACTTGAGAATCTGATGTCTCTTCTTGAAATGTAGTAAACAGGGACCTACTGCATCATGATCTGTCCATCTGTACAGGCCTCTTGTATCTAAGCAACTTTTCATCTGGGGAGAAGGAAAAAGGGAGGGTGTCACATTGCAGAGCGTGTAACACAGAAAACAGATACTCTAGAGTTGCATGTTTGCCTTCTAAGAATTGCAGCCCTAATCCTGCATTCATTGTACCTATCCAGTAGGAGTGTTAAGTACTTAAAGAATGACAGCTCAAGCTCCATTTGAGTATTTGGATAGCATATATCTTCAGTCTTCAAAATGGTGCAAAAAAGTTCCAGAAATTTCATTTCCCTTTTTTTGAAAGTAAAGAAAGTAGGACAATCAATTAAACTTTATTTAACTTTCTGTCTCTGCATTAAGGCTGAAAATATACCTACTTACCTGGAAGTAAGTCCCATTTAATTCAATAGGGCTCACCTTTGAGAAGCCATGCAAAGGAATGCACTTTGCATTATTGTCCTAGATAGATCCAAAAAAGCTGTACACCAAACAAACCATTCAAATCCATAAATGTTATTTTATATAGCAAGTAATGCACATCTTACATACTTGCACAAAAATGTTCCATTTGCATATTTTCTGTTGAATCTGTTAACATTTCATAGAATCTGAGATTTGAAAGAGCAACACATACAAGCTCTACCTCTACACCATAAAGATCTTTGTTATTTTCTTTAAAATGTCTCTTCACAATCATGAGGGCTAAACATTTGTGTTCTTAGGAAAAATTCAAATCAGAGTTATAAGGAAAATGAGTTGGTGCAAGTTGTCCCACCTCCCTAGCCATTTTCAGGAAGGCAGCAATTTCATTTAGCACTGTTCAAAGCAAGGTTGGCAGGAAATAAAACCACATATTATCTTGATTTAATCATGGATTAAGCTGCTTTGTCATTGCTGTTGTAACTAATAATTCAACCTTTGAGTGCTTAAATCTGGGGTCTGCAGTTTTTCGGGGCTTGTGGGCACATTTGAAAAATGGATAAACTGTCCTGAGCACCACCAAAAAATGACTGCCACAGGGGACATGGCTAGTCACAAAGGGCAAATAATTTGCCCTAAAAGTAAGTAGTGGTGGGTTCTGAACCCCAAGACTCTAAACGATACCATTGAATTCACAGGTTTTTGTGTCAACTGAAACCTATATCAATGAAGGCTCTCTCTCTCTCTGACTCACACACATCCGTTCACACATAAGCAAGGATACCCATGTATCCATAATGCAAACATACATGCATACACACACACACGCACGTGTCACACCCTTCTCCTTCTAACTGCAAACACATGAAAACCATTCTCACTTGCTTTCAAGATCCTTTCCAAATCCATCACCCCTCTGGAACAGCCCCAAAGCCTTTATTCCACTTTTTCACACTGGCAACTATTCAGCACATAACCATTCCTGATTCCCCAAGTTACTCAAGCTGGCTACCCCAGGCCCCACAGCTGACTTCCTGCAGCCCTCCCTAGCTCCCCTGGCTGACTTCCAGCTGGCTTTCCTGTCCCTTCTGCGGGCTTCCATGGTCCTCGGCTGGCATGCTGCAGCTCCTGTTAGCCCCCCACTCCAGCATCTTACCAAGCAACAGTGATAGGGATCCCTTTCATTACCCTCACACCGTGTGTGTGTGTGTGTGTGTGTGTGTGTGTGTGAGAGAGAGAG
>NW_025335268.1:58268252-58367225 GCF_004798865.1 Varanus komodoensis
AGAGAGAGAGAGAGAGAGAGAGAGAGAGAGAGAGATATTGATTGATTGATTGATTGATTTCCAGGTACACTGCAGAGGAAAGTGTCAGCTTTACAACAGCAAGTGTAGAAGCAGCCACAATCTTCATTTCTTAATGTCTCTTCAGAAGATTTATGGTCAATTAAGATGGCCATGGCTGGAAGCCCTCATTTGGTTGTGAAATAATCCCTGATGATGGTAAGACATTTGAAAACAATATTTTAAAATTAAAATCAGGAAAAGTAGAGCAGGCGGGTGGACATCAGGGACAACAAGCACAACTTTGCTTAATTCTAGCTTACATCAAATCCACTTGTATTGGTTCAGTTTTATTACAATCCTTCCCCTTTCTATGATAAGAAGATAGGATAATGATTGGTTAACACCATCTAAGAGATAGTCATTATTTCATATTTTAAAAGACCCTGTTGGCAAGTCGATTCATAAGATTCAGATCTAGTTTAAGTTGCTTTGAGGACAATCTTCTATCTTGGGGTAAAATTCTTGTGGTGAGTTTTGTGTGTGCACATGTTTGGTTTAATCCTATTATCATTTACTTAAACATAGAAGGTTTCTAAACCTTGAAATTTTACTTTGAGTGTTTTGAGCTTTACAGTTTAGGCAAATATATGCTCCTTTGGGGAAGAGAGCTTTTTAGCAATGTATTTCACGTTTCATGTTTCCAAAAAAAATGATCAACCAATAAAACAATTGTTTTTATTTTAGTGCCCTGATGCGTTTATGAAATTGAGCCTCTGTAGGTGACCTATGTAATCAATTTAATATATATACACCCCAACCTACCTCTGCACTTACAGCTAAATACAACATTTTTTAAAAAACAAGTTTTTGAAAGTAAAAACTTCTTGCAACCTTTAAAAAAACCCAACAACAATTAAGCAAATGTGAAAACAAACAGTAGTGTGTGAGTTACAGAGGTAAAAGCAGTCTATAAACCACAGATAAATTCTGAACCTTGTAGGCCAAATACCTGCAATGATGATAATAATGAGGAGGAAGATGAAGACGTATTAGCCAAGAAGCAAGGAGAAAGAAAACTAAATAGACCTCCTGAAGTAGAGCATTCTACAGACTAGGCATAACCACATAACCACTAGGCATAACCACAAAGAAGATGAAGGCACAACTTCATCCCAAGTTGTGCCTCTGTGTTGGGCTCTGTACTACTGATGAGCTGAACTGGTAAGTTACTGTTTGCGTTACATGAGAAATGGAGGAATTCCTCCACTCCTGCTGCAAAGGCTAATGGTCCAGAAGAAGAGTACTAAACCTATTTGTAGTAGTGGCAAGTGATAACTACTATTTCTGTTAATGTTAATAGCCACTTTAAATAAATAATAAATAGGCAAATGGCTGAGGGTTCAAATGTATGAGGTTGATTGTAATTTCTATGTGGCTTCATGTTTCCTGCAGTGTGTACTGCTTCCTAAGAGAGATGCACACCTCGAATCATTTATCTCCTTGTGATCTTTAGCTTGAAAAAACAATGTTTAAATAAAATTAGCTATAGAGAAGATATATGGTGGTGCAATAAATCATGAATGCATAAATATGTCAACCATAAATATTCCCTGCAAAATGCTACAAGGTACAAAATTATGTGATGCCAATCACTGGCATGAATATCACACATATTCATCATGGCTGCCCTGTATTGACCAAGCTAGTATCTTCTGGTGCACTTCATTCCCTGCACTTCCTCTCAGCTGCCTTTGCTCATTTCATCTAGTAGTCAAAGGGTTCATATAACACGCAAACTTGTTTTTCACCCTTTTTTGTTTTGCTGGTTTGTTCTGTACAATAGCACATTTCGCTTTGTGATTTTCCTAACAATGTTGTGCAATGTTCCATGAGAAATTAAAAGGATGAATAGTAAGGGTGGTAGGTAAGCAATGCTTTAAAGAAAAAGCAGAAGAAACTTAATTCTGGAGAGTATGCTTTAAGTAAGCTGTGTTGCAGCAGAGTAATTTTAGGCTGGGCTTAATGGTATTATGGGAGCCCCCTGTTTGGACTGTAATGTGCATTGCTTCTGTTGCTTCCAAATGTGCTAAGTCAGCCCTGAGGCATCTGAGCTTCTCCCTGCTCATTTTGCTGAATGGGGCTCCTGGATTTTCACACCAAAGTCCTGTCCTGATGGCCCTACTATTAGCAAGTGTAAATCCACTGTTGCAAAACTGAAATGTTTGTTTGTACTCTTGGCTCAGCTGTATTAGCAATCCTGCAAAAGTTCAAGAGTGATTCAGATATAAAGGTCCACTGAAAAGGTCAGAAGAAGGGTTCTCAAGTCTAGTATAATTGGACTAAGAAGAGGAACAGTCTTAAAACTTCCCTAGAGGACATTAAACACCTACACCCAACATCAGTTATTCCAGTGACAACAGTGGAGAGCTTAAAGCCCCACCTATGTAGACACGCACCAGTTACCCAGAACTTCTTATTCCTCAAGGAAACCCAGAGGTTGCAGAAAGGACACGAGGAAGCTATTCAGAATGGCTGGTATAAAGCATCAAGATTCTGTTCCTATACATTCCCTTTAGGTTACTGCTGAAGGCAAGGCTAGATCTGATGCAAAGAAAGCTAAGTGCAGTGGTTTGCGCATCAAAGTAGGACCCGGGGAGATCCAGGGACAAATTCTCATTCTTCTACTAAGCTCCCTGAGTAACTTTCAATACATCACTATTTTTCTTAGCATAATTTAACTCACAGGGTTCTTGTCAGGTTAACATGGGATATGTGAAAACTGTGTACACCATCCTGAACTACTTGGAGGAGTTATACACCACACACACACAATACAGGCCTTAAAGGCTCTTTATTTCATAAATGTATATCATTAATAAAGAAACAAATCAAACAAGAAGAAGATACATAAGCAATAGTTGTATACTCCAGGGTGCCTACTCAGTTGTGTTTTAACAGGTATGGATACCTGTTATTAGAGTTCTTGCAATGTGAGAGCTGCTTAACGCTGTCCTAGGTCCTGCAGAATATGTCATTGCCTACTTGCTTCCTCATGTATGTCTGCTGTCCCAGGCACACTTTTTGAAACCTGGCTGGATCTGCACACTGTATAGTTCAAATTCTAACTCTGATCAGAACAAGTTCAGGCAAGTTTGAGGAGCTAGAAATGCAGACATTCTTGACTCTAGAGTCTCATATATGGGAAAAGAATGGGGAAAAAAATCTTCAAATGGTCAAAGACCGTATCTCCACCCAGATCAAATAGATGAAGAGATACTGCCAAAGCTGAAAATAAAAGAGAGACTAATGACAAATGGCAATGTGACATATTCATGTGTAAGTGAAACAAGAATGGACTGTGACAAAGCAAGAATGCAAAAACCTAGATCATGTTGGACACCCTTTAGTTGAATACAATTTATACATTCTTTAGTGTCTGGTAAGTATGTATAATTCCATAGACTTTGCCAACATTTTAATATCTTGCCATGCCTGCTATGATTCCTTCCATGTGACTTTTAGACCAATGTCCTTTTCCTATTAAGTTCAGACATTGCTTGTATTTCTTGTAGGTCCATCTCCATATGTTTTCCTATGCACAAAAGAACATAAACATAAATTTCATATGAAAGGCCATCAATAACAGTTAAATAGTAGACATCTAGGAAGGATATAAGAAACTTAAAATTATTTTAGGTAAGTTTCTTCCATGGAAGATTTACAAGTGAACATATTTCCAAAGAATTACTGTCTTAAAGCACAGTTCTTGGCTTTCTTCAGCCTAAGTCTTGTACTTGGTGTGTGGGAAAAATGTGTTCTCCTCAACCAGTTCCTATTTTTCTGCATTTCTCCTACATTTAATACACCTGCACACACAGCTTTCAGTTATCTTCTGCCTCCTTTTTCTCCAGGCTGGTAGACCAAAATTTATCTGGGTTGCTCCTATCATGACCTGGAGTATAATCAGATTGTGTTGCACTGCTGCATCTACATGCTCATGATAAAGAAAAGTACAGGTGAGTTGAGGGCACATCTGGCATCCAAACATCTCATCCCTAGTGCTTGTAATTAGGAATTAATCAGAGCCAATGACGAAAGTGAGTGAAATGTTTTGCTGATACTGCATACTTATCCAGTCCTCACCACTGATCAGAGTACCACTGCTCAGTAATGCAAGTCTGTCTAAAACTGCTTCTTTATTTTCACCTTCTGTTCTGCTAATCTTTTTTCCTTCAACCAAATATAACAAAATTGTGCATATATGGGGCAATAATATGTGCTTTGTTTTTCAAAGTAGTGAAAAATGATGACACATAAGCAACAGAAAATTCACTTATGCTTGAAAAATGTTATTTCACACCAAGCATTTCAGTATAATACAGGAGCTAGATGGAAATAAAATGAATTAAAAAGTTGCAATCATTAGGACTTTTAACTTGTTATTTGTATATTTTAGGTTTGATGAAATAAATTATATATAAACTGGGGATGTAAGCATTCTCTGGCTGGGTCTGTCCTCCTAAGAACTAAGAAGGCCTTAGTTTGGAGGACTTCTTAGCTACAAAATATCACAAATCAAATGCTGGGAAAATGTACTTTCCTTCAACAGAAATGCAACTGAACTTCTCTCCAGTCAGCTGGGCTGCACAAAACAAATAGGACTTTTCACTGCATGCATATAATAGTAAAACAAATTTCCTGCAATGACGGGGAAGACCATAGTATCATAAAATACTTTTAGCTGTCAGTTTTTCAGCCTAAATGGGAAGCAGAGGGATCTGTACATTCAGAGTTGGCCCATGACATTTTGCTACTTGAGGTAGAATAGCTAATGGAGCTTTCCCTCTGCAATGTAAAGTTATTTTGACACCTGGGACAGAAATTCCAAATTTCTTTTCCACCTTTCCAGCCCTTTCCTTTCCATAGATATAGCCTGTTTCTAGTCTTCTGGTTAAGGGGTGGGGGAGAGACATGGGGAAGAAGGAGGAGGGAGGGGGGGAGAGAGAGAGATTTTCTTTCACAGGAGCCCTCAGAATTACAGTTCATGAACTATTCAGTAAACTGACCGGCCTGAACCTCCCCTTCAACGGCCTAATCTAAGGGGTGGATCTATGTGTTTTGTGGCTTGTCAAAAACAATCACTCCTCGGCCCATTACATTTACAGCACGTCGTCCTTTAATTGGTGTAACACACTGAGGGCTGAAAGGAAGAAAGTCCTACAAAAGAGCCCGAGTGAATGAACCCTGACTCACACAAAAATACTCTTCAGAAGTTCAGAGCCGGGCACTAACAAGGAGGTAGAGGGTTAGCTAGAAAAGAGGTTAAGTTCAGAAATGTGCCACCTTGAAGATCCTCCCATCAAAGCCATGATAACATTGACAAGATGAAGCGGGGGAAAAGTTAATCATTCCTGCGCTTGGGAAGGTTTAACAAAATAGGCGATCGAGAGGATTCCTTTGCCCCCTCCTTTCCCCCATCTATTAATTTTGAAGCCATTTCATGTTAAGACCTCGATGTTTCATTCTAAGACCTCCTCTCCTTCTGCATATTTCTCTGTAGCCTCGCTCCTAGTTCTTTGGGCTTCTTCTGATCAATTAAACTGAGGGTTTAAAAATGATAATGAAAGCATCTTTTAGAGCCACGTTTTATCCAGAGAGGTGAGAAGAGCAGTGTCTGGAGCGGTCATAAGAACAAGGCGAGCAAGAGAAAAGGACTTAACGATTCGGACTCTGTAATGATGGAAGAGAGGAGGAGGAGGAGGAGGAGGAGGACGGAGGAAGCCTCTAAACTTGACGGGGACGGAGAATAGATAGCAAGAGGTGGGGTGGCGTGGATAGGCGGCGGGGTGGGGAGCGAAAAAATCGAGTCCTTTCTCTGACAACTTTGATTACTGTGATCTGCATGGAATCATTACAACCTATCTTCTGTGTCACAAAGTTCCAGGGACTTTTCTTTCTCTGAACTCCCAGCCATTTCTTTGCTCAGTAGCTGTCAGGGAATTGGTGAAAAGGAGGCGCGGGTGGGGTGGGGAGACAGGACGGGGAAGGACTAGTCCCCCCCCCTTTTTTTTCTTTCTTCTTTCAAAGCGTCGGTTCAGCGGAGCCGAAAAAGTCAGATTCCGGCGTCCCCTTCATTTGTTGCTAGTGTTCAAGGATGGACATAGTTCTCGAAATTCCCTATAAAACAAAAATGCTTTGCTGTTAGGTTGTTGTTGTAAAGAGGGAAGAAGTCAAATTTCGAGATCTGGGATATAAGGAGACCAAGCCTAAAGGCCTTGGGGTGGGCTGAAGGAAAAGAGAGAGAACTAGTTTATTTTGGCCTCTATTTTTTTTAATTATTACCGTATGGTATTTTCTTATAGGTAAAATGCACTCAGGCACACTCCAGGTGAAATCATGCAAGAGCATTGTGCATGAGCGTGGATGTGAAGGACAATAATGTAATCGAAGAGGGAACTTTCTATTAAGAGCAGATCAATGTCCTTTAGTGAAACTGTGCTCTAACTGGGGATAAAGTCAGCTTTCTTTCTCCCGCCCCCGGACTAATTCCCAGCTTTAATGAACTTTGTCCAGCACTTCATTCCTTGCCCAGATCTCTCGCTCACTCTTTCTGTTTCTTCTTCTTCTTCTTCCTATTTTAATGTAAATGCCATCTTTTGGGTGGGTGCCTCCAGTAGGGAGTTAATGATCCCTTGGACTGTGCTTTCACTCCCCCCGCTGCACCATGTTAATAAATTAATGCACCTTTCATTACTCGTACACGCATCAAAACCTCAGCTTTGTGTTTTGCTAACTGACCCCTCGTCCTTTTACTTTTGTGGGTGAGCTGCCCCCATGCTAAAGCCGGGGGCACTTAGAAAAAAATTCAGTTCCCCATAGTCCTACCCAGGTTTGTAATCCGTCAAAAAGCCGTTGATTGCTGCAAGCGTTACTTTTCATTAGGAAAACTTCGAAGCAATTTGAGAGAGCCCGGCTCAATGAATACATTTACCCCCAAATGCTCCCCCCAGCCTTCCCCTCTTTCTTCGCCTGCACTTGATGAGTTTCTCTGGCACAAATCAGTCCTTACAGGCACAGAATGGGCAATCCCTTGATCCTCATCAATTGTCATCCAGAGTTTGGGCCACTTTGACCGCCAATAGTGGGGAAGTCAGAGCTAATCCTTAGAAGGAATCACGGGAAAAGAAAGGCAACAATAACCAAGTCAAGCGTAAAAAATGAAAGAGAAATCTCTATTATCACCCACTACATTTCCCAGCGATGTACTGAAAAAATCAGCTCGTTTGTCATTCGAGTCAGACACCCGGAGAAGAATATGGGGTCGTGGTGGGTTGGTAGACTCACACGACGTAAGGAGCAATATTTGAGAGCAAAAGGCCTCTTCATTTGCCAAATCCTCCTCACATCCGCCATAACCATTAAATACAGACTGACTTTATTCTGTATGGGAAGGACAAGGCGGGGGAACGGAGCCCTCCGCCGCGGAGCGAGACAAAAAAGTCCACAGAGCCGCAATGGGCAGGCGAGGCGGAAGAAACGCGGCGCTCGCAGCTTCGCCGCCGCTGGCGCGCGCATAATGGAACAAATGGCTCTGGAGGGGCGGCTGGGCGGGGGGCGCGGTGGCTCGGCTGCATGTGTCGGCGCGACGGGGCACGTACGGCTGAAGGGCGACTCCGGCCGGGCCGGGCCGGGCCGAGCAGCGGAGCGTCCCCGGGCGTGTCTGTGCTGCGGCCTGGGAGGAAAATGGCGGCAGAAAGCGCGGGAACTCGCGTGTGTTTGTGTGCGAGGGAGGGAGCGAGAGGGCGAGAGTGTCGCGTGATGGTGCGACCCAGGGCGGGTGTGACCCAGGCTGCGCCCCAGGGAAGGGCCACGGCGGGCCAGGGCAGAAATCCTGCCATGCAGGGAGGGAGGGCTGGGAAAACTGCGAGGAAAAGCGCGGGAAACTAGTGCGAGAGAGAAAGCCCTTCGATTGTGCGCTTTCGGAAGGAGCGCTTGCTGAAAGAATGCCTTTTCCGACTGCAAGAGAGGGAAGGAGGATAGCCGGAGTGTGTTGGTGTGGCAAGCAGGTATTCAGTGAAAAGTGTGTTTGGGCCACACAGTTCCCGGCGTTTGCGACCCTCTATGCATGTCGACACGGAAGTAAATCCTGCTGAGTTCAGTGGGAGTTACACTCAGGTAATTGCGTGCAGGATTGCAGGCCAGTGGTTCGAATGTCAGAGAATGTCGCGTGTGTTTTACAAGAGACTAAGAGACAGGCAGACCTGAAGGCATATGATGTAAACAGCGCAGAGAGCTGCTGCTTTTAGTATAGAAATAACAATATAATAATTCACAAGAAATGCTGATGACGATAAGGTGTGTAAGGAGCCATCACAGAGGATGAAATCTGAAATGTGTTTGTCCTACTGGGAGGGAATTCAGAAGAGAAAATAGGAGATCAGCCCAATAACAGTGTGAGAGAGGGAAGTTTGCCAGTTAATTCAGAATAAATTGAACAATAGATTGTAAACAGTGGCACAGTTTGGTACTTCTAGACTCTAAAATTAAGCCTCTAATAGGAACCCCATCTTTATAGATGAATATGTATAACTTCTCTGATTTACAAATATGTTAAGCAGTCCCTACTGTGTCCAACGCAGACTGTGAAAGTGGGACAAGGAAAGATCAAGTGCATCAGTGCACATGCATATATGTAGGCAGGCAGTTTTCATATATATCATAGTGGGTTGGATGTATTGAGAATATACTGGTGACAGAATGCATTTGTTTGATATGCCATTTCTCAGCAGCTCAAAAGAGTCATGCTTGTGTGGAGAGAAGAAAAATGTGTAAGAGGGAGGGAGGGAGGGACAAAGACACACACACACACACACAGAGCATAGGACCCTCAGTTCGCTATAGTTTGTACATTCTGAAGTACATCCCCTCTCGTGACTTTCAGGTTACACTATGCAGATAAGTGTGATGAGTGTGACAGAGAAGGCATGCACCTGTGAAAATACCTGATAACTAGGAACAGAAACCCAGAATATGGTTTAGTCAGCTAATTACATAGCTTTAAGACTAACATTAGATAAAATTAAATGCATGAGAAAAGGCAATGGTATTAGTTCTGCATGTGTGTTGTGTGTCTCTGTGTGTGTGTGAAGAGAGCTATTGTGTGTGTGTGTGCGCGCGCGCGCATGCATGTACACTAGCAAGGACAACCCTTACATGAAAAGAAGATCTGTGAGGTTGGAAGGAGGAGCATGTGAGGAAATGTGAGCTCTGGGTGTTTCATCAAGCAGTAAAATGCATTTTCAGGGTGTGCAGCTTAAGCCTGAGCGCCTAAACACATGTAGTGGGAGGTAAGTGCCACTGAGTCCACTTGCAAGGGACTATGCCAGGCATGCTGCTGCTGAGTGGGTGATCAGGACTTGAACCAGCCTGCATTTCAGTTGGTCCCATTGCCGGGTCCTGTATGGGGTGGGGAAAAGAGGGCTGACATTGTGGGGCAGGAGGGGGAGGAGAGAAATGGAGGCAGTCCTGATAGAAGGAGGGAGGGGGCTATTGAGAAGAAGAGGCATGAAGACTTGAGAGAGACGGCAAACATTGCCAATTTCCACGCTGACACCTACAATTAACCAATCTAAGGGTGTGATTCCTTTACTCTGCAGCCAAGCAAGGGGTGAGGTTTGCACTAAATAGCCCTCTGCCAAGTGCTGGTGTGAACGACGGAGGTTTTGGTTGAGCTAGTAAACAAATTCATAGATCGGAGAAAACCACCGAGTGCTTATTGCCCCCAAATTAGCTCAGGAGGAGGCAGGTTGGCTTGTGGTTCCCCTGAGATCTAGAGACTTTACTTCTTTTGAATCGATTGCATTTTGAAAAGTAAGGGGATCATGCCCTCCGAGAAGAAATTACTAATTTCAGTGTTCTGACATGATGTTGGGAAATATCCAAAGTCCATGGATACTTTTACTAAAAAATAAACTTGTTCGTTAAACTGTATGACAGTTTATTTGGTTTATCAGAAACTCTAGTTTTGATTAATGTTAATCCATTAAAACAAAGCAGAACCAAGCAATGCTATGCTTTGATTTATAAAATAAATAATTTACCCACCAGCCTATAAAAACTGACTTGGTGTGAAAGAAAAGGAATTTTAGTGTGTTTATATGTTTAAAATAATCAGGAAGTCTTCTTGGTTTGTTTCTGAAGTTGTGGGAAAACGGCACTGCTACTATGAGAAAAGCACTGAAAGATTCAATCCAAAATTTTACTTATAATTAACCCCTACACATTTTAAATAAATCAAGTTTTCTGGATAAAGGCCAAAGTCTGTTAAGTGTGTTCACTTACATCAGTTCCACTTCTGGGTTAGCGGTTTCCAGTATACTCACTGTGCCTTACTATATGTACACAGTTTTGGACTTCAGAAGGGGAGACCATAAACTGACACTAACTGGAGTGACTTAGTCTTGCTGAATTTCTTTCTTATATGGACAATCACTCTGTTCTAAGGTACTTTGTGATATGGTTTAAGTGCTGTGTTTGATTTAATCAGCACAGAATTGTAATTTTTGTGTGATTTGATACTCCACATATGTATAGAAACGTTTTTTTCAGTCTCTGATGCCTTTCTGGATTTGCTGTCCTGTGCACATACATATGATCTACTATGTAACAAGTTTTATTTACATATGGCTTGCTCAGATTGGCAAGATAAAATGTAATGAATACATTAAAAGAACACACCCAATTGGTTTGAAAACAAATGCTTAGCCTTAGTGTTTTTGTCATAATGTTCGCTTCCTGAAGCCTACCAAAAATGAGTCCCTCGGACTTCTTCGCCGGGTAGTCCAACTGCAATCAAAGTCTTCAGCATAAGTAGGTAGGTTATTATGGCCTGGATGTAAATTACACTTTTGGAAGTTCCTTTTCGCTCTGGGATCCCGCTATATATCGAGTCTCGCTAGAGAGCAACCCTTCTGCTGTTTCATCCGTGGTGTGCGCAATAGAAACTATCTTGTAGCTGACACTTTAAAAAGAAGCGTGAGAGGATGGCTGGGAGCCAGATTTCCAAACAGGGTAGACAATTGGGCATCGCGGTAGTCATTTTCAGCAGCACGGAGAGGAAGGTGGAGCTGTTTGCCTCAGTCTTTTGGAAGGCGAGATCCCCAGCCATTCACGCGGGGTAGGTGTCCTTGTTGCGAGCAGGTTGCATCTTGGGACCGTCGCTCTTCCTTGTTAGCCTGAACCGCTGCTCGTAAGCAACCTTTCCACTGTGGTGTCCTGGCCCGGATTTACATAAAAGTGCGATCTTTGCATCGCCGGAGCTCTCGGAAGGGTGCTTGACGAGCGCGGGAGGCACTCTGCAATCCCTAATTAGTGATTTTTGTCCTCTTGTTACTGGGCTCAGCATCTCATGCAAATGAACTCTTCAGCGCAGGCACCATCACCCTCTCCCTGCTCCAGAATTAACTGACTCTTATCTTTAATGATATGCTACTGAACTTCGCCGAGCCCGGCTAGCTTTTTATCTTGATTACTCTAATCAATAAGAAATGATAGAGTAGAATTATAAACTCTATTGGCTTTTTAAATGTTGCCGACAAGCCCTCTAGATAGAGACGCTTCCCTTTCATTGTTATTTATTAACACGATCTTCAGCTAACTGGGGATGCAAATAGGAAAATGAACAAGGGGGAATTATTACACGCCAGAGGGCCTCGCTGCCCCCCCGCCCCATTCCTCTTTCATGCTCACGTTAGAAATCCAGCTAGTTGATTAGTATCAGGCTGGGTAAGAACAAGACAAGACAACTTGGGCGGGGGCGGCCAGTGGGAAGGACAACAGAAAATGACCCCCCCTTTCCCCCGTCAGCCTGTCTTCATCCGTCCAGTTCCACTTCTACGATCTCTCTTGCCCTGCCTTGAAGGTGATGCACTGCTCGTTTGAAAGATTTATGTTCGCTTCCTTTGCACTCTGAAGTGATGCAACAGAAGCCGGATACTTCTTAGGGCCCTTAAGAGCTAAACAAAAACAAAAGGAGCGAAATGGGCTTAGCCACAGTCAGAAAATGGGTTATCCAGAGAGCATCTGGGTTGGTTGGCTATAAATCGATCCATCAGCAACAGAAACTAGTGAAAGTTATTGGCTGCATCAAAATGTTATATTCTTGGATTGTGTCCAGAGTCAGTCGTGCTTAGGGAGGAATGGAATTTGCCTCAGGAACATGAGATACAACTTCTGGAAGTTTTCCTCAAAAAGGTCAGGTGGCATAGCTCTGTTTTCTTCTCGCCTGACATTTGATAATTATGTCAGAGTATTTCCAAACCCCTAGGGTGTGTAACAGCATTTGAAACAATCTGGCAATCCATTTATTAGTCATATGTCAAAGTCAACTTGTGGTCAAAAGAATGGAGTGGAGGGCTCTTTCCAGCTGGCACGTGGGCCGCCAATTAAAAGCAGCAATCTTTTTTCTTTTTTCTTTTTAAACCAAACCAAACCAAACCAAACCTGAAAATATCTACTGCACATTTATGTAGAAGCCTGGCTATTCGATATCCTTCTTGTAAATCCATGAAAAACACTGGGCATCTTTAAAGAGCTGGGTAGTCTACATACTTTTAAGAATTTAAATTGAATATAAAAAGTGAAAGCATTAGAAAAGAACCATATTTGTTATAGAAACAAGATCAAGTTAGAGGTATCTGACCAAGAGTCAATAGAACGCAAGCCATATTAACAGGTTGTGATCTTCCCTGCATTAATCAATACTCAGCATGTTGTTTCCGAAAGATGCACACTGCACGCAACAAGATGCATCAAGACTGAGTGTTGCGAATGTCATAAAAACAAGAGAATCCTTAGCATCTATAGGACTAGTGTCACAATCTTATGCACACCCTTTGGGAGAACCCGTTGCACACACTCTGATTCACCTCCAGGTCAATTGATCTATAGAATGCTTCAGTTTACTGGAATTTATTAGGCTGTATCATTTTTTTTTTTTTTTTTTGGTGCTGTGATCTCTCTTTGGAAAGGGCCTTCTGTATACAACGGATCTCATAAAATAGGTGTCTATAGCTGTCACTGGACTTCGCTGTTTTTTCCGACAGAAACTAAAAAGGCGACTTTTCGGCAATTCATGTAGTACAGCTCAGCCTGGCTGGTTAACAATATGCAGAAAGTTGTGTACTTGAGTGCTGCACTCCTCGATGTGGGGGAGGAGGGGCACAAAGGGCTTAATGTAGCCAAATCATGTAGAAATCTCATCCTAGCAACATCCTCGTTATTAGGAATGATGACTAAACTGCCGGGATTATTCTGGACTGTAAGTTATCAAGAGCCCACTAATTTCACATTAAAACCCATTGACTGCAACAGCGTGATTGAAGGGTTTTTAACAATTAACATAATCAGAAAATGAGCGAAGATAATTTTTATTCAACTCATTACTTTTTAATCAGTATTTCTTTTAATTAATATCGTCTCGGAGAAAATAACCAATATATATATATATGAGAGATATCTCTACTGCTGGTCCTGAATAACCATTTCAGCCGAGTACCTTTAAGGGGGGGAGAGAGTTGGGGAAGGCAGGAGGCGCCAAACAGGCAGCTCTTCATACACATCCATCTTTCCAAGCAGGCTTACTTGTGAGTAAGTTCTCCCCTGCTCCATGAGCCCGATGCACCATATTTAAGAAATGAGTTTAGAACGCCACACCATGATTCCTAATTTTACCCTATTGATGAAAAGTGGATTTTTTCTTGTGTAATTAGCTGGAGCCCAAAAAGAGAATCTGCTGGTACTTCAGGAAAACTGTTTTGCTAAACAGGTGTCAGGATTGTATCTATATTATTCATAGACAGGGGGAGGAAAAGTGTGGATCAGGCATCACAGGTGACATGGTCTCAGAACAATTCTAGGTATGCCTACTCAGAAGTAAGTCCTACTGCATGTAATGCGATGTATCCTCAGTGTGTACAGGACTTGCAGCCTCATGAGTTTTCAAGATCGAAGTTGGCCTTGTTGCAAAGCTGGCTGAATACCAGAACGAAATATCTTTGAAGCTGTTTAAAGTGCTCACTGGCATTTGCAATGGCCCTTGGGTTCATGGATTTAGGGGCAGAGAAACAAGTGGGTTTTCTGTTTGTCTCCTTCTGACACTAATTTCTGAAGCTTTGAGAATGCAGGGGCCTTTGAGGAATTATCTGTCCAAAGGGGACAGTTTTGTACAATAAGGGTCCTTCAGGTTTAAACCAAGAAGTGATCAGATCAGATTTTTAGCACCGGAACCTCCGCTAGCCTCTCCCACGCAGCGTTTTTCACATATAATTTTTGCATTCATTTAAAAAGTGAATGTAATCAAGTTTTTTAAAAGCTAATCAATTTTTCTTCACTTCTTTCCTTGACTATTGAGTTCTCATTGAGAAAGCTTTTCTGAATCTGTAGCAACTCTTTGAAAGTTGGCTTGCAGTTAGAAACCAGCAAGATGAAAAAAGAAGACTGAAATGCCACCAGATACTTACTTTGTAAGAGTTGTCTTCTAGTGATTAGGGCTGAAGCTAGATTGGTTTCAGTAACTTAGGTGCCAAGTCAGTTGTTTTGTTTAGAGACTGTGGGAACAAGTTGAGGGATGTTGGATAAACACATATACTAAACGAGTTTATTAAATGAAAAAATCTCCTAATCTCATTGGTGAAAAATAGAACCAAAGTCGACCCCTGGTGGAAGAAACTGGAAAGGACACTTTTAATATCTGTCAGACATGTGCAATTTGGAAGGAGAGTCAAAGAGGAGAGAAACTACTGTAATCCACTTGTTACACAGAGGCTGATACAAGATGGAGTAAAGGAAATGAAGATAATCGGTGAATTCAGACATTTTCTTACATGGGCTGCAATCCTACTCACACTTACCTAGGAGTATGTGTCACTGGATTCAACTGGACTTAGTCCTTAAGAGAAATGCCTGAGATCATGCTGTTGGGGTAAACCATAATGGGTTATTGAGTCCATCTCTTGTTGGACTAGGACTGTTGCACTGTTTTTCAAACAGTTTTTGAGTGGGGTTGATTTTTATATCTGGCAAAAATCACACTAAATTTACAAATAAGTCTGATATATATTTGTAGGTTTGCTGTTTCCTTTCTTGGTAACTTCCGTTTTGTTTTGTTTCATAGCTGTTAAGGCAAGGAGCTCTAAAAGACTCTCAATATAATCACTAAATTGCAATTCTTAAAGATATGGGAATGGATGGAGAAAGGAAGCCATGACTGTAACATGATGTTAAAATAGCTCACAGGTATGAGACAGTATTATCTAGAACTGAACTTTCAAGACTGAACTTATTTTAGTTGGAAATTATTTTGCACAATGATGCTTCCCATCTTAAACATAACCATTTACCTATTATTTTGCCTTTTTTCAGTTGTACTTTGGTAAGCTTTGGTAAAAGGACTGGATGATGGCCAATAAACCAAAGCAGGATTTTGACAAGGCAGAAGTGCCATTTGTGGATGGCACAAATTCCAGAAGAAGTTGTTCTGTCAGTTAGGGAAAGATTGATGCACTCTGTAAAACAGAAGTTTCAGAGCCTGGGTGTTCTCCTGAACATACCTTTGTCACTAGAGGTCCAGCTGTGACTATTCCTGGACACAGATAATCTTTCTGCAGTTATCCAAGTAGCCTTCCAGATGCATTAATGCACTGGGACGGTCTTTAAAAAAAAGCCTAGAAGCTTCAATTAGTCCAGAGTACAGCTGCCAGATTTCCAATAGTTACCACTCATTTGGATCACATCTCACCAATTTCAAAAGAACTGCACTGGCTTTCCTGTTAATTTTTAAGCTCAGTTCAGAGTGCTGTATGAATCCTAAATGGTCTGGGTCCCAGGTAACTAAATGAGTACTGTGATGGATAAAGAGAAGGGGAGAGACTGTTCCATCTGTTACACTTGTTATATTAGGGGATCACCTCCCCAAAATTGTGATAGGGTACTACAAGTCAGGTTGAACAAGTTGGCACACTTACTGCAAGAATTTTTAAACTGCAAAGACAATAATGCCATCCCTTAAACCCAGCTCTAGAAATATTAAACAATAAGGAGCTTTGAATTTTGTGCCAAATTTTGAGAACTTTCTTAAGATTATGAGCAATAGTACATGATAGAACACCCAGGCAAATGTAGCACACAGGGAAGATTTTATTAGTGAGAAATTCTAGAGGAATAAATCCTTTTGAACAAATGCAAACTGTATAAAAAGGATGAGAAAAGGGAAAAAGGAAGACTGAGGTAAAGAAAAGAATCAAATAACACATGGACTCACTATTTTCATGCTTTCGTGGTTTTATTGTTGCACTTTTGGGGTTCTAGCAAAAAGATAGTATAAAAATGATACAAATACAGTACAACCTAATTAAATATATTTACCTCCCTTGGCAGAATTGTGGGATTCAGAGTGTATGCAGAGATCTTTGCAAAGAAGATAGGCTGAAGGAGAGCAGCTTTTGAAGCCTGACTGAATAGTTCCAAAATGTAAAATACTATAGTGATCAGTAAGAGACCAGTAAAACTAGTATCTTAATGGGGATGGACTGTTCTGTCCAACAATGTAAGCAGTTGTGTCTTTGGTGTAAACTGGCCAGCCAGCCAATCAGAAATTTATTTGGAGCAGTGCTGCAGCACCTCAGGCCAAAGGCCCAATTCCAGGCTTCCTTGGGTCTCAGTCTGGCCCTCTGTGGTTCCCTAGATGGCCACACCCCCTTCCTGACTCCTAGCTGAACAGATCAGAGGAAGCTGCTCTAGAGACTATTGGATACAAGCAACCAAGCTCCCAGAGAGCAAACCATCAGAGTGAATGAAGAGGGAGAGCCAACAGGAGTTTGGCAGTGGATTTCAGTGGGGGAAGGCCCTAAGCCCCCTCCCCTTCCCCCTTAGTTTTCTTCCTAGTAACACATTTACTGGTAGGATTCTGTTGTTAACCTTCAGGGAAGGCAAGAGAAAGCACTGTCAGGACCAGCAAGGTAAAATCAAAAAGGTAGCAGAAAGAATAGACCGAGGAGATTCCCCAATGGTGGTGTAAGGTTGTGCAATGTTTGTTGTCTTGCCTGAGGCCAACATGGCCTTCATGCAACAAGTGCAAGCTACTAGCCCTGTTGGAAGAAAACGTGAGAGCACTAGAGCAGGTGAGTGTCCACCCTCAAGAGAATAAGAGAAGATTAAGAGTTTTTAGATAGAGTGGTGGAATTGCAACAGCTAAGGGGAGTACTGGAGCTAGAAGAGCAACAGTAAGCTGAGGCAGAAGAGGAGAAGATAAGAGAAAATTAGGAGGATACTCTCTGGAAAAGGGTGAGAGTTAGGACCAGAATAACCAGAAGTACTAGAAGACACTGTAGAAGTGGAGCTATGGAACTGTTTTCAGTTTCTTGAGGATAAGACTGGAAGGCAGCCAGCAATGGAAGAACTACAATTCATTCTGTGCAAAACTGAGCAAGAAGCTAAAGGTCAACCAAAGGTGACAAGATAATAAGGCTTGCAAGAACAAGAACAGTGTTAGCTGTGAGAGATTCCTTGTTGCAAAGGATGAAAACACATGCATGTTGTGAATACTGTGGACTCATCAGGTATGCTATTTCCTTGCAGGACAGATTAGTGATGTAACTGAAGGCTTGCCAAGGCTCATAAAGCCCACTGACACATATCTCTTCCTTCTTATATGTGTGGGAACAAATGACATGGTTAAATGGAGCTTTGAAGACATCATGTCAGACTTCAAAACCTGGGGGAGAAAAGTTAAGAACTTTGTGGTCCAGATAGTCTTTTCTTCAATTTCTTGGAAGAGGAATAGACAGGAAAAGAAAAATATTCCAGGTTAATATCTGGCTGTGAAGGTGGTGCCAACATAAGAGATTTAGATTCTGGGACCATGGGCTACACTTCCTAGAAAATGGACTGCTGGCATGTGATGGGATGCACCTTACAAGGACTGGAAATAATGTGTGGCCACATCATGAAGTTTATCAGGAGGGCTTTAAACTGATTTATACTGAGGAGAGAGAAGTATACCTTGACATAGCAACTGACAAAAGCTTATGTACTACAACAGAGAAAGCAGCTTCAATACTGCCCTATAACAGTCTTCCAAAAATGCAGGAAGAAAGAGCATAAAGCATTGGTCTTCAGTGTGTATATACTAATGCTCAGAGTTTGAGAAACAAACAGCATGAACACAAATACAGGAGGGTGAATACGACCTGATAAGTGCATTTGAAACTTGGTGGGATGACTTCCATGACTGGAATTCAATAACTGAAGGATATAACGTCTTCAAGAAGAATAGAAGGAACAGAAAGGGAAGTGGAGTCACATTATTAATATTATTAATATTACATTAAATTAATTTTAATTTTTAAAGTCAGCTAAAAAGAGGGATTAATATAAATGGAGCAAGGAATAAAAGGAACACAGTGATTGGAGTCTATTGGAGTCTGAAGTCTGAAGAAGATGAGAATGAAATTTTTGAAAAGAAAATTTCCAGTGTTTCAAGGAGGCATGCTATTGTTCTTGGGGAAGCAGGGAGGCACTTCAATTCCCCTGATATCTGTTGGGAGACAAATTTTGCCAAACACAGCACCTCCAAGAAATTCCCAACATGTGTTGCTGATAAGTTCCTCCTACAGAAAGTGGAGGAAGGAACTAGAGAAATGGCTATCCTCAACTTGATCTAACCCACAGGCGAGACCTAGTGGGCCAAGCGGCAGCTACAGGAACTCTGGGGAAAAGTGATCATGCCATACTTGAATTCTTGATTCTAAAGGAAGCAAGAACCAAGTTGAGTCAAACACGTACCCTGGATTTTAGGAAAGGCAATTTTAATAAACTCAAACAATTATAAGTAAAGCTGCATGGCAGGTGACTCTAACGAGAAAAGGAGTCCAAGATGGGTGCAAAATTTTATAAAAAGGAGATCCTAAAGGCACAATTACAAACAATTCCAACAAGGAAAAGGGGTAGTAGATAACAGTAGAAGCCCATGCAGCTTTACAAAAAACTGGAAAAAAAAGAAAAAAGAAACTGTAAAGAAAATGGAAGGAAGGCCAGGCTACAAAGGAAGAATAGAGGCAGGTAGCATGGAATTGCAGGGATGAAGTCAGGGAGACTAAAGCTAGTGATGAACTGAAGTTAGCAAGGGATTCTAAAAGCAACAAGAAAGCCTTCTTCTGTTATGGCCATAGTAAAAGACGTAAGAAAGAAATGGGGGTTCAACTACTCAACATGGGTGGCAAAATGACAGTAGATGACAAAGAAAGTGCTCAATTCCTACTTTGGCTCAGTCTTCTCCCAAAAGAGTATCTATGACCTACCTGGCGAAGGGGATGTACAAGCTGAAGGAGCAGGTTGGCAGCTCATAGGCAAATGGTCAGAGACCATCTAATTGGGCTGAATGAGTTCAAATATCCAGGTCATGATGAACTCCACCTTGGAGTCATAAAGAAGCTGGTGGAAGAACACTTTTTATTATCTTTGACAAATCATTGATGGCAGGGGAAGTAGACTGGAGAAGGGCTAATGTTGTGCCCATCTTAAAAAAAAAAAAGAATAAACTTGGAACTACAGACCAGTCAGACTGACATTCCCTAGGAAATTCTAGAGCAGATTATAAAGAAGTCAATCAGCAAAGATGACATTAGAAATCGATTCAGTGATTACCAGAAGCCAGCATGGATTTCTCAAAAACAAATGCTACCTGACTAATCTGTTTTCAGTTTTCATTTTAGTAACAGTGATGTTTGAAGAAAAGAAAGAAGAGAGAATAGGAATAAAGGAGTGGTGGTGGGGGGGATAGCAAAGAAACACCAAGGGATCTTTAGCAAATTGTATGTAAGTCATTGGTTATTATCCTTTCTACTTCAATTACATTTTTTGCAATTCAATTAAAATTCACTGAAAATTTCTTCTAAATTGTGATCCTACTATTCATCTCTATTCAACTTACTATAACAATGACACATTAATATAGACATTGATCTCTAACATATTCCCAGAAGTTCTATTTCCTTTAAATATATTATTTCTGTTGTTATTTTCTGCACTAAAAATTTATGTAAAATACCATTTTCACTTATCATTAAATTCTTTGACTATTATCTATTTACATAATTAGTCAGTCTTGCCCATACATTTACTACATTACTACACAGTCAGCTAGCTTATTTTTCCAGTCTTCAATAATTGATTTTAATTCTACTTTCCATTTTTGGGGAAATTTTAACTCTAGCCACAGTTGTCATATACTTAAATAACTCAATTCATTAACTCAACTTACTACAATGGTAAGCATCAGTTTATCTCTAACAATATTTTCAAGAATTCCATTCATGTATAGATTTTTCTATTGGTATTATCTCCATTGTAAGTTGTGCACAGTATAGTTCCCATTTATCACTGAATTCTTTGGCTGGTTATCTATTTACATAATTAGTCAATTCTCCCATTACTGCATAGTCAGCTAGCTTATTTTTCCATTCTTCAGTAGCTGGGTTTCCTTCTGCTTTCCATTTTGAAGTAATTACAACTCTAGCCACACTTATCATATATTTAAATAACTCTACCATATTCCTTCATAGAGTTTCTGGTATAATGCTCAACAGCATGATCTTAACAGTCATGGGGAAATTTAATCTGATTTCATTTTTTGATTGGGTAACTTCTTTGGTGGACAGTGGGAATGCTGTGCACATAATATATCTTGACTTCAGCAAAGCTTTTGACACAGTACCCCATGATATCCTGATTAATAAACTAGCTAAGTGGACTAGATGCAACAATTCTCAGGTGGATCCAAAGCTGGCTACAGAACTGTACTCAAAGAGTGCTCATCAATGGCACCTTCTCACACTAGGGAGAAGTGACAAGTGAGGTACCACAGTATTCAGTCCCAGGCCTAGTATTTTCAACATTTTTATTAATGATTTGGATGAGGAAGTACAGGGAATGCTTATCAGATTTGTAGTTGACACAAAACTGGGTGGGACAGTGAATACCCTGGAAGACAGAAACAAGATTCAAGGTGACCTTGATAGGCCGAAGTACTGGGCTGAAAACAACAGAATGAAATTCAATAGAGACAAATGCCAAGTTTTGCACTTAGGAAAATGAAACCAAATACAGTTATAAGTGCTGGAGAAGACTCCTGCGAGTCCCTTGGACTGCAAGGAGTTCAAACCAGTCAGTCTTAAAGGAGATCAACCCTGACTGCTCTTTAGAAGGCCAGATCCTGAAGATGAAATTCAAATACTTTGGCCACCTAATGAGAAGGAAGGACTCACTAGAGAAGAGCCTAATGCTTGGAACAATTGATGGCAAAAGAAGAAGGGGACGGCAGACGATGAGGTGGCTGGATGGAGACACTGAAGCAGTTGGTGTGAGCTTAGGTGGACTCCAGGGGATGGTGGAGGACAGGAAGGCCTGAAGGAATGTTGTCCATGAGGTCATGATGGGTCGAACGCGACTTTGCAACTAACAACAACAGTTGTAAGATGGGAAATACTTGGCTCAACAATACTGCAAGTGAGAAGGTTGTTGGAGTTGTTGTAGATTACAAGCTGAATATGAATCAACAATGCAATGTGGCTGCAAAAGGGGCAAATATTACTTTAGGTTGCATTAATAGAAGTATCACTTCCAAGTCATTTGAAGTACTAGTTCACCTCTACTTAGGACTGGTTAGGCCTCATCTAGGGTACTGAGTCCAGTTCTGGGCACCATAGTTTAAGAAAGATGCAGACAAGCTGGAAAAGGTTCAAAGGAGGGCAACAAGGAGGAACCAGGGACTGGAAACAAAAGTCCTATGAGAAGAAATTGAAAGAACTGGGCATGTTAAACCTCGAGAAGAGAAGACTGAGGGGAAATATGATAGCCCTCTTCAAATATTTGGAAGTTTCTTTCACTCTTTTTTGGATGTAAGCTTATCAATTATATCATTAAAATCAGTAAGTCACAGTTTATCATTTTCTGTGCAGAGAATGCTTAGATCAGATTTTGGGACATTGTTGACTGTACATCATTCTTTATCCTTTTCAGTAACCATTAAACACAGGAACAATCTGAAAATGGTTTCCACATTTGGAAAAGCTGTCTGATATCCTAATATTTTCCTGGAATATTATTTGATGTATAACTTGGTGGCTGAATTTTTCTTCTTCAGGCTGAGCTTGTTTGACATACAGGTGAAAGTACAAGAATTCATTGATTAGATTTAGGTCAACATCCTTTGGATACTCGTGCATCAACATCTCAATGCCACTGAGAATCTGTTCCTTGGTTGCTTGTAGGTTCACCAAAAATGAAAAATTGCCAGCTACATTCCAATACACTACAGCTCTTCTGTCTAGGTTGGCTTCAAGAACATCCATGAAAGGGATAAATGAATTTACCTTTAATTTGTCTCTTGGAGAAAGTTTGTCTAAGGCTTCAAGTGATGTGCCATCATTGGTGGGGGGCGGATTGGTGGGATCTGTACTATCTTCTTTTGACAGTTTTGTACTCTACATCTGGTAGAGTAACTTTTGCTTGCTGTTCAATTTCATCAAAATTAGACTGAGTGTTTGAAATGAACAGCAATAGTGAGCTGTAAATATTTGCACATGTGCTCAATGAAATTTGCAAACTTGGGAATGACTTGCTAACTTTATGCAAATGTGTCCAAAGGTGCAAAGGTGACGCATGCAAAGGAATTCAAATTCTTCCATTTTCTACAGATGATTTTCAGCCTGTCATCTTGTTTCACCTTTTTCAGGTTCATTACAGTGAACATGACTGAGGGCTTCAACAATGTTAGCATAACTTTGGCTAACAGCTGTAGTAGCTTTGGCATGAGCCTCCCATGTCATGTTTAATACAGGTTTAGGAACTTTTGCCTCAGGAAGCAAGAATTTTTTTTAGCACTTTTGCAGAAGCTGAGAAAAAACAATAAAACTCATTTATTGTGCCAAAAAATTCATTGCATCCAGGCACAAGTTAACTGTGATTAATCGAACTAGATTTAGAGTTTCCTAAATTTATTTCCAGTGCATGCAATGAACTTTGAAAATTTGTTCTTTTACATTTTTTTTGTTGAATGCTGTTATACATTCCAGTCATATTGCCTGCAATGTCATATGCTTGTCCTCTACATTTACTGAAATTTATTTCAAGTTCATTCAAGTAGTTCAGTATCAGCTCAACCATACTTTCACTGGTATGAACTTTCAATTAAAAAAAACTCAGAAAAGTGTTCAATTGGTAACCCATTCCTAGGAGAAAATTATCTAACAATAACAGTAAGTTGATCAACATGGGAAAGATGAAGGATTGAATCAGCTGATAAACTAAAATGACCTTCCTGTTTGATGTCACTCAGTATTGCTCCTCAAACTTTATTAGCCATCAGCTGGATAATCTCTTGGTTTTGGATAAGTACAATGGCAGACTAGAGTCTCCACCTCTAGTAAAGGAAAGGATCAGATCTGGCAAGTAATTTGAACAATTCAAGAAAATTACCATTGTTTGGTGAACCAAATGTTTCATCATCTCTTCTAAATGTCAAGCCACATTCTGCCAAAACAGAATAACTTTTTATTTATTCGCTGCAATAACTCATTGAAGTTATGTGCCTCCAGTAATCCTGCTGTTTTCATTTGCTCTTCAAGCGTTGATGTGAACATCTGACTACACTTTCTTGTTAATTATGTTAGCATAGAGTTCATGTGATTTTTAGAGTTTCTGTGGGTTTGAACAAGATAAGTATGATGCCAATAATCAAATCCAGTAGAAGCTAAAGCTGTAGTTGAGGTAGTTTGGTTAGAGAAAAGTTTGCACACCAAACAATAAACTTGCCCTTTTGTGAGAGAATACACTAGCCATTCTCAAGGGTAAGTTTCTCCATTTACTTTGGAGGAATGGAATAAATTCTTTGAGCAAAACTGGATGTGGTTTTTGTATGTTCGCTTCAAATGGGTAAACGGTCTATCCCACTGCTGACATTCTGATGGATCTTCTCAATCCAGAATATTTCCTCATTATTCAATGTGGTCCATAAACCTTTGTCAAATCACTAGTAGCAAGAACATGGAAATTAAAAATAAAAAGCTTTAGTTGTGCAAACAGATGCAAGAAGCAACAGCCCAAATCAAGCAGGCAAAAGCAAAAGCAGGTAAAAAAGAGAGCAGGCAAACAAGGTAAAAAGAGCCCACAAGCAAGTACAGCACAAACTCTTATAGCAAACAGTTTCTGACATAATCAGTTGTCCTAGTAACTACTCTTCTCCTATTAGTTGCCCAGGCCTGCTCTATCCTGTTCTAAATGGTCAAGACTTGTCATACTAGATCTGGCTGCTGAAGCTGCTTCTGAAGCTACTATTAAATCCTTTAACATAACAAAGAACAAATGAACTTGCCTGTGCCCTTTTCAAACATGGCTTCTTCTGCTTCATGCCCACAGCAGTATTGCTTCATAGCTGGCTTTATCATTTGATTCTGAGTAGCTTTAAATCCTCCACAAACTTTACTAAACAGTGAGTATGCACTTCTGTATCTGTTATGCAGTTATAGACTCACACATCACATATTTAGTGTTACTATGTGTTACGCAAAAAGCTGTGAAAATGCTTCTCCTCAAGTTAAATAACCAAGACTACCATCAGAGTGAGGCGATTCCTTCATTTATTGCAATAGACGGGGAGAGCCCGCTCTATCGGAATCTCTCCAAAGTACAAACACACAAAACATCCCCTTTTAACCCTCAACCCATCCGCCACAGTCCCGTCCCCCCCATTTCCCTCATTGGGTAAGGCACTAGGAGGTTACAGTCTTTCCATCTGCCTGCTTCATATCTCCTATCTCATCCCACTATATACATCTACATACATCACATGTGCAAGCCCATTGTTTATTCAAGGTGTGTGAGTGAATATTCATCAACCTATTATGCCTGCGTGTTCATAACTACAAGTTCACTAGTTCACTCTTTTCTGGCTTCACCTTGCCCTATGACCGCCCCCCCCCCGTCCCATAAAACTACTGGAAGTATGAGATAGAAGGTAGCCTTCTTTCTTCAACCCAATTATCTTTTCCTCCTTTCCACATTCCTCCTGATGACTACTCCATGACTCAATTAATGGCTGCTCTGTTTCTCAGTCACTGTGTTATTTTCTTCACTATGCAACTGGGTCTAGATAGTAAGATCAAGGATTCAAAGGTAAGAGTGTTTGGCATGCCCATCAATGTGTTCCTGAATTTTGGACTTACACATTATTTTGGCCTAGGTGGTACACTGGATTTTTATTGTTACAAATGAAATAGCATTAATTGTAGTTAAACAAGCAAAAACCTTTATGTTAGGCGGCCAAGGTCACCCTAGATTATGAGACCCTAGGCTGCAGCCCGCTTAGCCCATATGTAAATCCACTGGGCAAAAATATTTTTCCACTGGGCAAAAGTTTGGATCCAAAGCAAAGTATGTTATCTACCTGATGCTCTAAGCTGAGGTGCCCCCCCCAGCCCCATTTGAGCTAGTAAAGTATGCTTTGAGGGATTTTATTTTATCATAAGCCAACTGTGGGGTCTGTGAGCAACATCTTGTTTCCTGAAGAGCAAGCAATTCTTGTGAGTTGCATCTTACTGAAAGAATTCCCTTTCAGTGCCTGTGCACATGACTACTGAATGAAGATGGCAGATGAACCAGTACAAAGTGTTCTCCAAAGTGCATATGCTTTTGAAGCGTACTTTGTCATTTACAACTGTGTGCCCTCAACTTACATCAAAGATTAGTATTCTTTTTCCCAAGAGTTACTCTCATATGCTTGAACTCCATTTTGCAACACTGTTTTGTTCTTTTTAGAAAGATCATTCTGTCCCCTTGTCACAAAAAATACTCAGTATAACAGCTTTTCTTTCATTTTTATAAGGAATGGTACAATTATGGTTTAATTAGAAGAATATGAGTAAAGCAACTGGGAGCTTGTTGGAATCCTTAGAAATGGCATGCCATTAAATTGCTCAGATGCAGGAACTTCTTCCTTTAAAATTGTGTAAACTTATTTCAAGAGGAATCTTTTCAAAATGGCATGATTGCTTATTAAAATTGAACTCTTTGCCTGTTAGGCTTTCTCCAACATAAAATGTTTTTTCCTTTAAAAAATAAAAAGCCAACAGGTGCATTAAAATAGCATTTCCACTGTGTTGGGTTTACAAAGAACATTATATGTAAATATTTCAGTACAAGAAGCAGCTTCTTCAAATGCCTTTCCCATTAGAAACTGTAAAAGAAAAAAAATCTATCCCCATTACTCAAATTATAATTTAGGTAAAATAGGAAAAACCTGGATAGTGCTCCAAAAAATCTGCTGGTCACATCAAAGTTTGCATTTATTTGACAAATACACTATGTATTCATTCTGAAACAAGCATTTTCATTGCTATCAAACTTAAATTATATTTACACCTAGAGGTATTGTATTATCATTTTTGCATTCTTGTCACATCTGCAGTCTACACATTCACATGAAAACTACTGCAATTTGAGGGATATTTAACTGCCACTACATAATCTCACAAATCAGATGACAACTGTATGACTAGAGTAACTTGTTTTCACAGCTTTGCTGTGGCCAATGGTTATACATGGCCCAAATTCAGTTGAAGTCAGATTGCACATGTACCTGGGGATAAGCCCCACTGAACTGAGTGGGAACAGGCTATTTATTTATGTATTTGTTATAAGCTTCAAGAAAACACAAGGTGACTGCTTCTGACTAAAAACACATATAACATTTAGCAAGTCAAATATTAACTACTGGAATGAGATGGTTGCAGCTAAACCATGTGCCATATCCCGGGACTTACTTATATAAGTATTGGGACTTATTTCTGAGGAAACGTACATAAAATATGCTGTTAGAGTCACTTTTACCTGGAGCAGGGCTTACACTCCTGCTTGCTTACTACTGTGCTCAAAACAGTGTGGGCAGCAGAAACCTATAAAAGATGCAAGAAACCATGTCCTTGCTTTTGCCTGGTCAACCTACTTCAAAACTCAGGATATATTGTGATGTCAAACATAATATCAATAGTTTGTGCACCTTGAAGAGTACAACTTCTATAAAACTTTGTCTACAAAAGCATCCACAAGTATCTAAACCCTTTAAGTAAACTTGAGGAATTGACAATATTGAATTAATTAAATGCAAACTACAGATGGATTTTGTATGGAAATCTGCTGCTTGGCATGAAGATAATTCCTGTAGATGTTCATGTTTTCAGTATATTATCAGTTAACATTTCAAATTAAAATATGTCTTTAATGCATTCCCAAAGTCTTCCCAAGGTGGTTTACAATAGAAAGCATACAATTCCATATCAATGTATCAAGCCCATAAGCTTATAAAATCATTTCAAACAAATTCCACCATAAACAAGTGTCCTGATGTAGTAGAGCCAGGGCTCATAAGGCTGCAACACCAGGACTTTTTATTAGCAGAGACTCCATGCCTCCCACCTCACTGCAGCTTTGCTTGGAGAAAAAGGTATGATGATTGGATATACCTTGGTGTGACCTTGAATGCTCAACTGAGACCCATTAACTTCATAAAAGTCCTGCTTCTTGTGAAAATCAAAACTGCTAGAACTGGTTTGTTGACATGGATCAACACAGCTACCTGAATTTTTGGGCTCTCCCCCGATGGATGGCTAGGCCTGATAAGTGGTAAGTGCCTGAATTTCAACATTTACCAATGCACCATCAGTTAGTGATGCTTGCACTGACCAGCATATACCATAAAGAAGTGTAAAAAAATACTGTTGATGAGGATCAGGTGTCTCAAGAGTCATAGCAAGGTTGACACAAGAGTGAATGAGAGTGATATTCCATAGCTTCGCTCATTTTTGGAAGAAGTTCTAAATTTTTGCAGAGAGTTTGGTCATTTATGCCCTTCACGGAGTGTGAGGTAAGCTCTGATACAGCACAGATATTGGCAGTACAATGAAGACATTTAAATTAGGGTGGTTCTATTAATTGCTGCTACCTCAGGAGACCACATGATCTGGCTTTACTGGGAACATACATGGAAAAGAATCCCAGACTGATTCTGTATATGCTTGCTTATGAGTAAGTCCCACTGAGGTCAATGTTATATATTTACAAGCATATGTTAATAGAAGTGAAGCCTTATTTAAGAACTTTCTGCCCCTCCTATTAGCTCTGCAGCTATAACCTTTTGGAGGCCATCAGGAAAAATAACTTTTAGAGATAAGTATTAAATACCAGAAAGGTTCTTTTGTTAAAGTTTATGGACATGCATTCATAGTAATAATAAGGATGGTCATAATAACAGTAATAATATAGAAATAAGTAAGTTGAAGTTGCTGGTCTAATATGGCATGTGCAAGATCAAATCCATAATTTATTGATCCAGACTAACTTTCACCACTGTTTCCCACAACTACAAAAACGGATTCAAAACCCACAATAGCAACTACGAAAAGTGTTTTTTTCGCATTTGTATTATGAGTGCAAGGCTACAAGTATCGGAACATTTATATGGGATTGAGCTATATGTGGGTGATTGGAAAATTATGGGTAAGCAACCCTGTGCAGTGAACTAAACCTACTTTTCGGCCCAGGGTTAGTATGAATGCTAGCGGTGAATACAGAAATGCACATTCTTGCAAACTAGTATTTTTTACATTTATTGAGCAGCAGCATTTACACATAAACATTTTATACAGTCCTGAGCCCTCGCGAATAAAGCAATTCTGTTGTCTTACCCGGTCCACAGATGAATTCTGCTTAAACCAAACTCAGCTTGGCCCCGCCCTTCATGGAACGTCAACTTCCTGCAGCCAATGAAACGCCGCGTTCGGTTTAGTTCCTGAATACTGACAACATTTCTTCTATCTGCACGTGACCGTGTCTCGCTTCTGGTAGCGGCCGCGTTCGGAAGAAGGCTCCGCTTTCTTTTCTTCTTGGACGTCCTTTTCTTCTTCCTCTTCGGGTGTGGCGGCGGCGGCGGCGGCGGCGGCAGCAGCAGCAGCAATGGGCTCAGCCACGGTCTTTCTGCTACCGAGTGTCTTGCTGGGCCTCTGCGCTGGGGAGAGGCTCTTTCCTAGCCGAGACGTCTTCCTCCAAAGTGGCTGGGAAGGGACGGCTTTGGGAGGCCGGCGCCGCGCCCTTCTGTCTTTGGAAGTGCTGGAAGCAGCGGCGGGAGACGTCCCTTGGCTGGCCTCGGGGCTCGTAGGGGACTTGCTGGAGTCGCAGCTGGAGCCGGACTGCAGGGAGCTCTTAGCGGGCTTCGCCAACAGCAGCGTCAGACTGACCAGTTGCTTAATACGGAATGCCCGGCCTGTGACGCTCTGCCAGAACTGCTACCACCAGTTCCGGGAGCTCAAGGAGCGGTTTGACAACATCACCGGTGCCGTGGGGGTGCGTGGGTTTCTCTTCTTTGATGTTAAGCCTAGCCTGCCTTTCCTTTCGCGGAGAAAAACAAGGGAGGGGGCGCAGCCAGCATGACCGAATCAAAGGTTCCCTTCTCCCCAGTTCAGCTTGTATTTCTTGATACAGCAACAAATAGGCTTGTGATGTGTTACAAACTAACAAGCATATGTGGCGTGAGTCTTTTGTGGTCTACAGTCAGTGTCCATCCAAATGCATCGGACAGAGTGAACTTTCCTACTCTATGAACTCTTATGCTGTAATCCATCACCGAACTAATTTAACGTGCCATGAAACTGTTTTTGCTGCTACAGACTTAACATGGCTGCCCCTCTGGAAACTGTAATTTTAATGTGTTGGAGGGACTGCCTGGGTTAAGACTCTGCCCTGACCAGAAACAAGTGATTTCTGTTGCCAGAAGTTGTAATAAGGAAGCATTCTTAGGTTGCAGTTCTGTTTAGACAGGAAAAAAAGTTCTACAATGTCCAGCATTCCCCAGCCAGCCTGCTGAGAGCTGTAGGACTTTTTTTCCTGTCTAAAAATTCATAGCTTTGCATCCTTGACCACTCTGTGTTCTGCCTTGCAGCTGTAGGCCTGCTTTCTACAAATGACATAGGAAGGAGGACTGGTGGAAAAAATAGCTGAGGGCCACTGTAGCCACACACACACACACACACACACCCCATCCACAATTAATTTGCAGTCGGAGGTTAGGTAATAAAAAGAATTGCAGAATGTGCCCAGCATGCACTGTGGCAAATAATGGGTTAATTAATCCACAATTTACTGCTGTTACATACAAACCTGGTTTCTAATTAGACCAGTAATTGCATTCGATCAGCAGATACTTAAAATAAAAGGTATTTTAATATGACTGGAAACTAAGCATGGCACTGACTCATTTTATCACACTGGAGTTCAGTCAGACACACATGGCTTAAAATCAGTGCACTGCAAAAAGAAAAGGGTGGAAAATGTATATTTCTGTATTTGTAGTCTGTATCTTATGCAGACAGCCCAAAGGGTTTGACTAATTCAGTGGAAGACACATATTGGTGACACAGATTTAAAATGAGGTATAACCCTTATTTGTGGATGAGGTAGGGCAAGTTCACAGCCGATAGTAATGCCATATTTTTACAATATTACAAAGAACTTGTAGTAAGAAAGGCATATGCTATGGTCCTTGAAGGACTGTACCATTATAAAATGTTCTATTTTGTTTAATCTATATCCTGTCTACTCAACTGCAAGAGTTCCCAGGGTAGTTAACAAATATATAATAAAACGTAATTTATAATGCTTAATAAAACAGGTGAATACAAGGTAGTTCTGAATCTGTTAGCAGATCTCTGAGTGAATTATAGTAGAAAAGCAAAACATCTTCCACTTTTCTTCCCAATAGTTTAGCAATGGTGTCAAGACAAAAAAACTTTTCCTGCCCTAAATTATATTTATGAAATGAAAACTTGGAAGTAACCAGTAATTGGTTTTTGGGTAGAAGAACTGAGTTGCATTCAGATTTGGTACTTAAAACAAAGTCCTGGGTCCAGAATTCTTTAATCCAAATGTTGGTAGATTTCAGTGGATGTTTCAGAAAAAAGAAAGTAAATCCAACTCATTATATATGCAATATAACTCCAAAATCTAACATTTGCAATAAGTAACAAAATATGCTAAAAATGGGCCACAGCAAGAGAGAGAACCAGCACAAAATCTAATCTAAATGCTTGATTTTTAACAAGAATCCCATTAAATAACCGGAAAAATACAGTGTTTTCGCACCTAAGACAAGCCATGGCAGGAATAGCTTGTAGTTATGTGTGAATACTGAAAGCATGGTGAAATGTGGCATGGTTGGTTACTGTGAATCGCCACAGAGAACCAGTGATCTGTTCTAAAGTTCCCACATTTCAGCATTGCTTGTGGTGACGTGTGAAGCCAGTTAGAATGCTTTCCCATGGCTTCCCCATTTTGAGTTTGGTGGCAAGAGTGGCCACTGCGGCATTTCCAGTCACCATTTTCTGCTGTTCCCTTTGCCTAGCAATGGCTGAGTTGCTGGCAGACAAGGCACTGATTGGCTAGCTCCACACTCCCTGCCTGCCCTCGCAGCATGCGCTCCCCAGTGCTTGGCTGCTACGCTATTGCAGCGTCTGTTGTCTTGGTTGCCTGGCCAGGTCACCTGCCTCAGATCTGTGCAGCAGGCGGAGACATGGGGACATCGTAAGGGAGCTTGCCTGCGAGGCGGGGACATGTCCCCGTCCTGCGAGGCTCACAGAAGAGGCAATCTTGCATGACGTGAAAGCTCAGCAATGCCACGCAAGACGGACATCTCAGTGATGCAGCCCCCAGCTGACGGGTGACCTAGCCAGGCCCCAGGCATGGCAAGGGCATGGCAGCCAGGCATTCGGGAGCGCCTCTTGCAGCAGCAGCAGCAGCAGCTGCGGGGCAGCTGTGCATGATGTTCTTGCATGGCTGTGGCTGTGCTGCTCTAGCAGAGCCACTCTCCTACTCTCATGAGTAGGTGAGGGCTCCATGGAGCAGCAGGGGGAAAATGTGGCAGCTGGCTGAGAACCTGCCCAGGGGAGAGTGTGGGCCAGTGGGTGAGAGGAAGGTGATGCAGGCCAGAGGGGCCTGTGCTGGGATTGCTTCTCCGCTGTGGGGGCTGATGGGATGCATTCTGCCACTTGCAGGGAAGACTGAGGTGTATGGAAACTACTCATGAGTAGTTACTTCATGACTGTGTGAACACAGGGCACAAGCAAAGAAAGATTTTTTTCATGGTATTCCTTAGCATTTTGTGTGAACATAGCCAGTAAGAACAGTGGAGATACTAGGTATGGTTTCCTGAGGAAGGATATTTTACCACTGAATTGTCTCTTCTGTCACATCTCAGAAATAGAGGTCACTCAAAAGATAGTCTTGGGTAACAATGACTATGTGAATTTGTATAGGAGAAGGTGATTCAGCTAATAAAACTGGGGTGGGGGGTGGGGAGTCACACCTTGGATTGTTGCCCGAATCAAATAAAGCAAGCCTTCCCCAACCTAGTGGCTCTCAGAGGTATTTGGACCACAGCTCCCAGAATTCCTGTCCAGCAGGGCTGTTGACTAAGAATTCTGGGTGTTGCATTCCAAATGTGTCCGGAAGGCACAAGGTTGGGGAAGACTGAAGCCTTAGAGCTGAACATTTATTTTTGTGCCTTCTCACACTCCTATTCATACCCAGGAAACTATTTTGTTCCTTTTTGTTTACAAGATGAAAGTACTTTATAAAAATAGGACATAAAGAAGAATAACCATAAAATGCAAATGTGAATTAAACTCCAAAAGATAATGAGACAAATGAGCACCAAGATTTTTTTTTTTCCTTTTAACAAACAGCACCTAAAATCCATAGATTCCTGTAAGAGCCATTGAGGACAGCACAACCCAGATTCAGAAAAATAGCAGACAAGGTAATTGTTCTGCCTGCATCTGCTAAGCTGTTTCCAGAGATGGTGCTTGTTATTGGGTTTCACAATACTGAATGTTATCTTAACGTTCTTCAACATTTACACTGATCTCCTATCCAAATGTTATCCAAAATGTTGGCTAAGGGAGCACCTGAATGTGGCTGACCTAGTTCTACCTCTCCTTTTCATCTAATACCAGGGAGGCAGTTCATCTGAATCAGTGCTTGGGCAGGTGAATAAGCTATATGAAGACCAATAAATTGGGAATCAAACCAGATAAGAAGGTGGAAATACGTCTACTTGGTCTGTTCAGCAGAGTGGTGTTCACCCTCTTCTGGTTTAGTGCACCATTTATCAGCTTCTGACATATGAGCTCCTATCATAGCTGGTCAGAGATGCAACAGTTATTCATGCTTGCCACACCTATTCACTAGTTACAGTTATTCTCTAGTAACTTACACTAGTGACCAGTGCTGGGGGTAATCTGGAAAAAGCGAAAGTGGAAAATTTTCTAATGCACGTTAGGTTCATTTGCACTGGAAATTTCTCAGTTTGCATAGGAATATGTTCTGATGCCCTAGATTCAGGGGTGGACTACTTGTAGCCTGCCAATTGTTTTGGCCTCCTGTAATCCTTCACCATTGATTCTTCTGGCTAGTTGAAGGAAACTAGGCCAAAACATTTGAAGGATCACAAGTTGCATGCCCTGCCAGAGAGAGATCTAATTTAGCATGTTTGTTTTACTTGCATTTAGTAAACAACAAAAGTTTTAAAGTACCTTGTCTTACTTTTTTATCCAATACACAAGTATTTGACCTGAAATATTTTAAGGGGAAAAATGGAAGCATGCTTTCAATGTGATTTAAAAGCTATATTACATTGATTTTATAGGAATATTTGTAAAATGTAAAGACAATAGCATATAGTCACTTTCAACTGTTTAAGCAAATGCATAAATTTCAGCCCAAGGGCTGAATCTCATTTTGAAGAAATATTTGGGAGAAGCGTTCCAGGGAGGATTGTTGCAAAACGGGCAACACTCAAATTGCTTAAACTATCGGCTTAAAAAAAAAAAGCTTAGAGCTCTTTCTGTCTTTAAGCTTTAGGAGAGGCATTTCAACATTTTAGAATGGGGAAGAACTGCGCAAAAGCTGGGAAACCAACCAACAGTAGGTGGTCAGAGGGAGAGAAGGTGGGGCAGGGGACATACTCACTTGGGAAATCATAGAGAGGCTACTTAGGTGCCCAGGGGTGCTGGAACTGACCTTTGGGCCTGTAGTGTACTCCTCCTGCTTCAGTCTATGGCTATTTAACACTGAAGTAGTTTATAATACTCAAAACAGTTTTTTAACTACTGCATATCTTTTTGATGTAGTTTTCTTTGTGTGTTTATGTGTTACAAATGAAGAGATCATAGGGGAGGTTTGCATTCCACCTGCAACCTGCTGCAGGAATCGTGTGCCATGAGTCTTTAGCTGTATCATCTATAGACATCATGGAACGGTTGATTCTCCACTCTATGGTATAACATGGTCTGAAAGCTTTGAGTTGATCTTTGGGGGGCTCTTGCATGAAGAATCTAGCCTTTGCATAGGTGCTGGAATGCAAAGCCTTGGTTTCCGATGTCCTATCCAATGCTATGATGCTGGGTTTCTTTAGGGATTTTCTTCTATGATGTTCTTGAAATGGCAAGTGGAAAGGTGGCCATATATCTCCTGCTATGTTAATTAAATTAATTTTAATTACATTAACCTTTAATTAGATATAATTACATGTAAGTAATTTAAACCTAATAACTCATCCTTGACCTATGTGGACTAGTGCAGCTAAAGAACCTGTTCTTATGGCAGTTTATAGTAACGTATTACCCCTTTTTGCTCTTTGCAGAATTCTTCTGGGAGTAACCACTGTGCCAAAAGTCTCTTGATGTCAGATAGACTTCAGATAGTTTCGATCCTGTCTGGTTTTTTTACTGATACATGGGCAAAGGCAAACTGTGCAAGTAAGTACGGGCAACTTTCTTGCCTATTTTCTACATACTTAATAGCATTGTACATATTTACCAAACTGTTTATTTTCAAGTTACTTTCCCTGCTAATAAATAGATTCTTAACATGTTTCCTTGTTGGTAGTCAAGTATGGGAGCGGACGTGTTCTATGTTTCTCTGTGTGCCTTCACCTTATAGAAAAGCCACCTTAGTGTGAGTGCCGATTCTGGCCTTTAAAGCAAGGATCTGGGATCAGATACCTTGATAACAGCCTGCTTGCACATGAGCAGCTGAGGTCCTTATTGGAGGCCCTGTTCTAAATGCCTCTGTCTTGTATGAGAGGTCACACAGATTGTGACCAGGGAAGGGCCCTTTTGTGTGTTGTACTCCATCTGTGGAACTTCTTTCAGATGGACTTCTGCCTGGCGCTTCGCTGTTTTAATTGCCAGACCAGATGCATTGACATGCAATGTTAAGACCAAAATACTGACATCAAACCATGATTTGAACAAGCATTGTGTTTCTGCATGCAGCATATTTTCCTTTCTTTGCATGGATTAGCTTAGCAGAGCGTCTGAATCCAGAGTTGTAGTTTATGCTACCCAAAGAAGATAGGCTTTGTAGTTCAATAAGAAACCTTGGTGTAAACCAGGCTCAAAATTCTGGCTTGTTTGGATACAGCAAGCCAAAGTCCTGGATTCAGATGTTGCAAACAACTATCCTAATTTGGTGTGTTCCCCCTTGGCATAAAGGGAGGTGTAAAGCAGAAGTGAATAGTCTGCACGCGTGAACATGTTGCTTGTTTACAATGGCTTAATAAAACCAGAATTCAGAACAGAGCTATTTGTTTTGTCCAAAAATGATCGAAGTCTGCTCTGTTTGTTAAGATCTTCAATGTGCAGTTTCATGTTTTTATTAATATACAATTTCTAGTGTTGGGCCACTTGATAATAATCACACAATTGTGCTGTCATTTGAAGGGGCTGGGAACTATTCACATTTATGTTAAAATCTTGGAAGTAGGTTTACTGATATTGGTGATTTACTATTTGATTATGGTATCTATTTTTAAAACTTGAAAGCTACTTTGGTTGTCTTCAAAAAGGCATTACAGAAATACAATAAGCACATTTTACTTTGTTTGTGAGTTTCCTCTTTGTCTCTATTACTGTTTTTTAACTGCTGCCTTAGTTATTTTGTGTTTGTTTTTGCTGTTCCTGTCAATTGTGCTTATTATTTTTTTAATAATCTTTTTATGATGCTAACTATTTTGCACCAATCATTATAGGAGAAAGGCAATATATACTTTTTTGGTTTTGTTTTAGTTATTCTTCAGGCTTTCCTTTCTACTGTCTCTCTCATATTCACTTGGGAAACTAACCAAACCTAATCAACTCAGTTTTTTCTAAGGCAAGTACATCATGCACAATTCATACGTATGGATTAGGTCTGAAAGCTTCTTCAGCATTTTTAATAAATTCAGTTTTCAGTTTATGTTATTTGTGGGTGGGGAACAGAATAACTTGGATTTTTGTCTATTTTAAATTGACTTAAACCTTGCCTAAAGTTTGTCTAAAACTGACTTAAACTTTAGGTTTTTTTCCTAGAGTTAAAAAGCTCTCTCCTAATGATACTGACTGTGGTCAGTAAGCACAGGCGCCAAATCAATGTTAACCTGCACAATACCTACAGCAGTGCCTCAACAGAACCGAACTTCTTCAGTTCAGTAAGATCTGATCAAGCACTTGGATGCATGTGTGCGATCGGATGTGAATGCAGACGCCTGTTCCTGATAATACAGAAGTCTATTTTGTGATCATTTAACAAAAGGTGCTGGGAAGCAAGCGTTTAGGTAACAAGAGCAATGTAGGGAGAAAGGAATGGGATGGCTTAAAAACAGCCTGTGTGATCAGTCTCTGTATAAATATTTCTGCTGGTCTTGAACATGAGTTGTGCAAGCCTTGAGCACGCACACATTTTCAGTTGGCATTTATTTTTCTTTAGTTCAGGAATGGACAGTCTGTGGCACTGCCAATGTGGTTGGGCTCCATCATCCCACAATGGGTGATACTAGCTGAGGTTGATGGGGGTTGGATTCTTAACAGCATCTGGAGGGTTGCAAATTGTCAACATCTCCAGGGAGGAATGAAACTGATGGGCAATATCCATCCTGTGGCTAGGATTATATGGTGCATGGAAGCCTAATTTTGGGGATGGAAATGGACTGTTCTTGTGTCCCATTAAATAATTATTTGTTCATATGGCTGCAAATATTACTACTACTATTATGAACAGGTGCTTGGGGGAGAGACAGTAACATAAAGGGGATAGGCACTTCTAGGTCTCTCACCCTACCTTATCATCTTACAGCATGATATCCAGTGTTAGTCCTGTCTAGAGTAGACCCATTGAAATTAATCTTAAGTTAGTCACAGCTAATGTAGACCCATCTCTTTCAGAAGGTCTACTTTCTGTAAGACTTACATTTGATACTACCCAGAGTCTGTGTGACTGGAGACTGCTTGACGGAAAAAGACTGGGTAATATCAAAACCCTTGGGTGTATGTGTCACTTAAAGAATGTACTAGCAATCCTGACCTCCCCAGGTGAGGAAAAAGATGCAGGTGAGAGCTGTGAAGAATTCTGCCATGACTGAGAGGTGTGGCTGCCAACTATTTGTAGGTTATTTGTAGAGAATCTTATGCTGCTTTTGTGGAGTGGAGATCTCTTTGGCCTTATGCAGTGTGTCTGAGGGTTCTGTGTTAGGCTTTATTTTCCCTCATTTTGTTCCATCCTGCTGGACTGAGGCAGTTCATTTCTGTTGTAGTATTCAGTATTGCATTAAGTGATTGGTACTTTTATTATGTATTTACTGAGTGACAATATGGTTGTTTATAATGGTCCCTACCAGAGACTTCATTAGGATTAGGGGCGGCGTATAAATGCATAAATGAATGAATAAATAAATAAGGGTCCCTACCATGTGACTTGAATTAATATTTTATTGTTGTTTGTTTGGTACATTGCAAGCTGCTTTCACAATTTTGTAGGAAAACAATATACGTATAAAAGAACAATTCTGAAGTGCCCAGTTTGCCAAGTTCTTTATGCAGATTTTTTTTTTTTAAAGACTCACCTACCCCACATGCCTGTAATCTAAAAGTTACTAAGTGTATCATAAAAGGAAAAAAGGACAAGGTGGGGAGAAGAAAACAAGCAACTCTGGCACCATTCTGAAAAGTTACACAGAAGAGCTTAAAATAGGCAGGATGAGTGGAAATAGTTCAGGGAGAAGAGCCCTATGGTATTGCTGCCTACCTGCTCAGGTGAGCCCTCCAGGCCCCTGTCATTCTTCTTCCTTTCTTTCTCTGGTCCAGCCAAGTTTGAAAGGTGATGGTAACAAATTCTAAAAGACTCCAATGTGTATATATCTCAACACACGGGATAGGCATAGTGCAGAAACAGAACTTATTCAATAGCTCTTGGGCCCTTTTATTGACCCTTGGTTGATAAAACTTTGATTACATGCAACAGAAATGTTCAAGTGAGCTGTATTCCATTGGCACTGATGCATTAATTGTGTGTGTGTGTGTGTGTGTGTGTGTGTGTATGTGAGTACCCTTGCTCTTAAAGTGGGGTTGGGAAGTGGCGGGAGAGAGAGAAGACGGTGCTATATGTTGTATGACTTGACCTGATGTACACACATAGCTAGCTGCTAATTACTGGAATTTTGAAAATGTTTTACTCCATCAATCCTTGGGTTAGGAGTGTAATGAAGAGCTAATTTTTCTTTTTTTCTTTTTCGCTTGTGAGGAGATAACATTCCTTAGGGCCATTCTTCAGATTGTTTATATGTACACTGAAGATGTTTGAAACATGTCTAAAATTTAAAGTGTATATTACACGTTACACTTTTCAGAAGTCATGTTTGGTTGCATTTCCTGTTACGTGTCCACTCATTGGCAAACTTGGATTTGCTCCTGTGTAATGTGTGAATGGCTTTACGATACTGTAACATGCTAGCTACACTGCCAAGGGGTCAGTACAGTATTACTTACTATGTTGTCTGGAGTTCCTTTTTATGTGGCTTGCTGTATGTAGTGTAAATGCCTTTTGCAATGTAACTTCTGTTGGTTTCTTCTTTCATGCATAGTTTAGAATTGTTTATTGTTTAGAAAAATGATATTTTTCTAGCTGAATGACACAGTAGGGTGCTGCTTTAAGTGTATATGCCAGTGATGGCGAACCTTTTAGAGATCGAGTGCCCAAACTGCAACCCAAAACCCACTTATTTATCACAAAGTGCCAACACTACAATAAAACCTGAAAACTGAGGTTTTAGTTTAGAAAAAACAACTCACAGCCTGCCCAAGAAAATATATATATATCCTTGGCAGCACACTGACTGGCCATGCAAAAGCTTGGACAAGTTGCAGCTAATGAGTTGCAGCTTGTGACGTCGTTGCCTAGCACCGCTACTCCTTTCCGAGCATGTGCATGGCCCCTCTGTGCGCTGTTATCCGATGCTTGGCTGCTGGGGCGATGCTGGGGCGACTTGGCTTGCGTGCCGACAGAGAGGTCTCTGCGTGCCCACTGTGGCACGCGTGCCAGAGGTTTGCCACCACTGGTATATCCTGTGATGTAGTTGTTCTGTTATATAAAAGAAAAGAATAATGACTCTAATAATGAAGAACCCTTTTTGGAGAAACCTTAGAATATAGTAGGAGATAGCCTGTAGTCTAGACATAATCCTGCAATTCATTGATTATCTCCCCCCTCTGTTCCTGAATTTTCTTTCAATCTACATTTTTTCACAAAGTTCCTCCATGATCTTAGATGAAGTAGCTTTTCTGTTGCCTAGATGCCCATAGGCAGACTCTTGTTGACAAGCCCAATTTCTTTCTTCATATCATCCAGCCAATTAATTCAAATGCCAATTGTATAATCTCATGACTTTAAGTATCACCTATACATTGACCAGTTCTACTTCTCTACCTCATTTTTTTTCTGGCTCACTATCCAGTGTCGTATGTCCTGCTTCCTTCTGATATTTCTGCTTGGATGCTTCATCACTGTGTTGAGCTCAATACATCCAGGACCAAACTCACTGTTCTTTTCTGTTGATACTGTTTTTACTGATCAGGCATAAATTTTGATTTCTGCTTTCCCCCTTCCCTGTCCTTTGCCCCAACTCTCCCCATTTCAGTTTGTTCCCACATCTCCCTTTACAGTATTATAGAAACAGGCCTTGCCCTCTCTGTACCTTCAGCAAAAACGCTTGTACATGCCCCAGTCACCTCTGCCCTGATGACTGTAATCTGCTTCTCTCTGATTTTCCATTGTCTTACTTTCATTTGCTTGCATCGGTCTGACACTTTGGTACCGTAATTAATCACCTATCTTGCAGTTTTGACCATGTGATCCAACTCTCTAAATCCCTTCAGCAGCATTCTGTCCATGTCTTCAAAATCCTCCATCCATACTTTGCCCCTCTTTATCTCCCTGTGCTTCGCTTCCTGTGACATTTGCTCCACCAGTTCTACCACCCTCTGCCCTCCAAAGGTTTCTGGTTCCCTGAAGCGGCCGCAACCCTCCATTTGTCCTTGTTGGCCTTATGCTTGGAACGCCTTCCCAGAATGCTTCCAGGAGATCACCTCTCATTTCCTTTAAGTCCTTTCTCAAAACTCACTTTTTCTGGGAAGGCTTTGTATCATTCCAGCCTGTTCCTTAAATCTTACTGCAACAGTACCAAAGTACATGTAATTGAGTCATCACATATTTTTCTGCATATAATTCTCCATCCCCACACCCTTTTTCTGTTATTTCTCTGCTGCTGTTTTAGATTGTAAGCCTCTACATTTAGGGTCCTCTCATACATACCCTTGGTAAAATGTCATGTGCATCAATGGCCCATTGTTGTAGTTGTTATTATTATTATTCAACATAATCAAAAAAATGGCTAAAACAAATATTGGCTAAGAACTTAAAAACAAATATGTCTTAGCCTAAAGCCGTGCATACAGGGTGTATATTGTCATTTCCATATTTTCTTTCACAGATTGCTTAAAGAAAAACAGTGAAGGCTTATCGAATAATACAGTGAAGTTTCTGGCCTTATTCAATGAATCGCTGGAATGCTTTGAACACAACCTCCAGGTACTTATACTGTTTGTGTAAGGGTACAGTTGTGCCCTCTAATTGTGTAGTGAAAATGTTTTATTTTTTTCTCCACAAGATGCGGCGAATATAATTCGAAAACTCTTATGCAGTTTAGGCAGGTAGAACAATTATCTTTAAAACGCAGGTGTTCACAACTGAGAACAAAATGCATTCTAATTAATGTTCACCTCCATTTCATATGCAATTATGGCGCTGTTTTGGTCTCACAATAGTTGGTAATTATATAGGAAGAGTTGTGTAATCTCTGCATATAGTAAATCACTTTCTTTCCTTATTCTGGGCCTTGTCACCTCCTCATTTAACTATATGGGTCTTCTGGTATTTTGTTATAATATGAGTTTAGCCATAGATGCCTAGTTGTCTGAATACATTTAAAAAATTGAATTTTAGTATGTCTGCATATGGACTGTTAAAATTATTTTAATTTACTATTTTATGTTGGAAAGATGCCATAGTCTTCTGGGGAACAATCTATTTAAGTTGGAACAATCGTGCATCCCATTTTAGGCTTTAATATTTAAATGTATACCTTAAATCTGTTTTATATCTGCAGTCCCCCTTCCCCCTCCCCCCAAAAAGGAGAGCATTTCATGGCACTTGAACTGTTTCAGACAGTGAAACAGGATGTTTTACAGTGGCTTTCATGAGAACTGTTGTCAAATCCCAGATCCTCTCTCATTTGCAAAGCAGCTTTACCAAAGCTGAATCTGGTTAGCTTCGCCTAGCCCACCTCCACAATGGGAATAACACTACTTTTGCAGTATTGTAATGTTTATTATATAACATGATACAACTCTGTGCAATATTATACAACTTAAGCCAAACAATTCATGATTTTAGCACAATTTATGAAACATGTTGAATTGCACAAAGGAAAACACTTTTGTTAATCAAGTTTCCTTCTTGATGCATGTATTGGATGAATTCTACTGGTAGAATGGTGAGGAGATTATTAAGGTTCAGCAAGTAATGTAGACCCAGTTTCCAAACACCAGGATAGTGTTTTGGAGCTATGCCAAAGCTTCATGGCCTTCAGCTAGTTAGGAATAGCACCAGAGACAATTGCCATGAAGCTACCTTCCCCAGTTGTTCTGTAGCTAAGCTCCTAAATCAGCTTTATACCTTGCCTCCATTTCCCAGGGGGTAGAAACTGTGCACAAACTCTTCAATACTGGGAGAGAGGAACTTTATAAAACCTGAGGCAAGAGGTGTTTTGTTTTGTTCTCAGTCTGGGAAGAGGAATTGATGTGTTGTTCATCCAGGCAATTTTGGAGACCCACAGAATATCCACAGTCTATTCAGAGAAGCAGTATGACCGCAGAGAAGGGGAGCATACAGTTCCTTTCACTTGTTTGTATTCGGCATCCATTTGTCATCTTTGTATTCAAGAAACTGTATCATCTTTGGCACAGGTGGTTTTATTTCTTCATAAGAATCCTCAGATTTAAATACCTGGGCCAGACCAAGGTCCTGGGTTTAAAACCCTTCATTCCCAGTAAAGGGGGGAAATGCCAAATACAGTGGTACCTTGGCTCACGAACTTAATCCGTTCCAGGATTCTGGTCGTGATCCAAATTGGTTGTGAGCCAAGTTAAATTTCCCCATAAGATTCAATGTAAATAAGGTTAATCCGTTCTGTATCCATTTTTTAAATCAGAAAAATGTGAAGCAAAGTGACAACAACAAAGATCATGGCCATCTGCCCCGCCCCCCCACCCCAAGCACAAGCACAGCCATTTCCCTGCCCCCACCCCCAGGCACCTGCAGGCGTCCATCATCCCGGCACGCTGGGGGGGTGGGGGGAGAGACAGGCATGATCGTGGGTGCACTGGGGGAGGGAGAGATGGACGCAAACGGTGCGCTGGGGGTGGGGAGATGGCCTCGATCGCAGTTCCGTTCGTGCAGGGAAGGCGTGCCTGATCAGAGGCGCGCTCCTGCGGGAAAGACAGGCGGAATCTCAGCCATCTCCCTGCGGCTCTGCTTTGCTGCTCCCGTCTTTCCAGCAGCCGCGCGCCTCTGATCACGGACACCTTCCCTACGCGAAAGCAACTGTGATCCATGATCAGAGATGTGCGGCTGCACAAATGACAAGCGGAATCTCGGTCATCTCCCCTGCGGCTCTGCTTTGCTGCACCCGTCTTTGCTGCAGCAGCATGCCTCTGATCACGGACGCCTTCCCTGCACAAACACAACTGTGATCGTGGCCATCTCCCCACTGTGGGGGGGGAGATGGCTGTGATCTTGGTCACCACCCAAAGCAGTGTTCGTGACCCAAGTAAAAATGTTTCAGTAATTTTTGTTCGTGACCCGATTTGTTCGTGAGCCAAGGCGTTCGTGAGCCGAGGTACCACTGTATATAGTTTACACTAAATGAGTGGGTTTGCACGACACAGCAACTCATCCTAGGTAACTAGCCATGGTGGGTTGTCATGTCATGAGAACCTGGACCTTCCCTCCCAGGTAGGTTGGTCTTTTGAGAACTAGTCACCCAGACAGTCTGTGACTTGCTCTGGGTGTTAGATTTATGATTGGTTGACGTGATGTTCCAACCCAGCATATAAATCCCAATTTGTGTCCAGAAAAGCAACAAGTGAGCTGCTTGACAAGAGTGGCAAAAACCTCCTACTGAGATTCAGTGGATTTGATTTAAATCTAGTAAGACTAGAGTTAAATCATGGTTTCTACATAATTTGCACATTGTGCCTGCCTTACCAGTAGGTAGAAGAACACTAAAATATTCCCAAACTGGGTCTCTTTTATGACCTGCTACCATTATAAGTTTTCTCCTCCAGGAAAAGAATAGTAAAATAAACCTCAGGCTATACACAAAAACAGCCAAAGACTTGTGGAGTATTCTGTGTAAAAGGCTTCATTTTTACTGCTTGTCCATTCTTCCTCGTACTTAGTTTCTTGTGCAGAACTTTTCCATTTCCAACAATCTTCTTCTATTCATTGAAGTTTTGAAAGCTAGCACTTAAGAGGTAAAGAGCTGATTCTGTATAGATAGATTTGCAAAGGAACAATGGGATTAAGATCTTTTTCTCAATTCTGTATGTTTATTGTGTAACATTTTTGCTGTGAAAAAGAGGCATGTGATCTTTGCAGGGTGCTAGCACTGACCAGCTTCTCTCAGCATTCGTAGTACCAATTGAACAACAGCTAGAGAAAATATGAAGGTGTTTTGTGACCCCTGAAGATTAATTACAGCTTTGAGAACTGTAAAACCAAACATCTGTGATAATATCTTCTAGATTTTTTAAAAAATGCTCAATAATCTTACAGAAACCTCTGGAAGTGCATGACATTGTGCATGAATTAATGGAATTCATTTACCAAAATTTAAACATTGCATGAATATACAGCCTCATGCTACTTAATTAAACACTAATCCTTATTTCATGATGAATAACCTTTGGAGTATAATGTATCTTAAATAGAAAACTACCTTTAGATAGATTTTTTTCTTCAAAAGGCATTTTATTAAACAATCCAATTTCAAATCTGATTTTCTTTTTAAAAATCTGGTTTATTTTAATTTTTTTAACATTGAATTTTACCCTCTCTGCTGAGATTGCTTGGGCCACTGCCACTAGTAGCTGCTCCACCAAGGAGTGCTTAGGAGTGACTATCACATGGTGGGCATGTCATGAGTGGAGCCGGCTGGTGCCGGAGGTCAGACTAGATGGTCCGGGAGGCCCCTTCTGACTCGCTCTGTTTCTATGTTTCTGTCACTGGTTGTCTCTCTTCCACTGCGATTATAATGCCTTTTGTGGCTGTTACAGCATTTTCCCAGCTTTTTGGAGATCCTTTTCTGTGATCTGTGAAGACCTGCCAATGGCAGGTCCTGCACAGTGCCAAAATGGTACATTGGAGGGGTCATTACTGGTTCGCCAGAGCCAGAAATGCGCACAAATGTTTTGGTATTTAAAAATGGTTGGTAATTCAGAGTTCAAATTTTAGATTACTTAAAATTTGAAGCCTTTCCTGGTCAATGTCCTGGTAAACAGTTCAAAGCATGTGCCATCCATGGACATTAACCAAACCAAGTTTCAAATATGTCACTTTTTGTTGTGGCCTTTGGCTAGTGTAATAAACTCTTTTTGAACCAACCATAAGTGTCACTTTGATTTCACTTGACAGTTGTCAAATGCCAAGCTGCAAGATGAAAAGCTATGCTGTAAGCTTTGCAACTATATGGTTCCCTTTGCAGTGATTTCCTTAAGGTTCTGGAGGACCTGATAGTTCTCATTGCCCTGTATTTTTTCCACTCTTTGCTGAGAATCTAGGTGCTCAGAAAAATAATAGAGTGTGGTCCATCCCATTTAATGGAGCACTTGTGATAGCTGAAAAAAGTAAGGGTATCTTTAAAAATAGGGTTTCTGACAGGGATGTATACATATTTCATGGCTGCATATGTCCCTGTCAGAAGTAAGTACTCATAAATGAAGTGGGCTGCATTTTCCCACTTTCACATGAGTGCATGCCATGTGAACTTACTCTATTTTGAATAGAATGCTTTTACTTTCAGTTGTTTAATTATCGACATGCTGACATCCCAATTTTGAACAACACTGTATATTTGGGTTGAATGAACTGTTTATTGTAGGAACTGCTATCCTGCCTTTCAAGATACAGATACTTCTGGTTCTTTTCCAATAATCAGTGATAGAATTCTACTTTTGTAATAAAGTATAAAAATAAAGTATACTTAAAGAATAAAGTATACTTCTCTTTTTGTTGTTGTTGTTGTTGTTACATTGCATTTATCTCCTGTCTTTTTCCCCCTTGTGCGGAACCCAGGGCGGCTTATGTAGCTCTATTTTATCCTCATGTTTACAACTCTGTGAGGTAGTTAGGCTGAGAATGAGTGAATGGCCAAAAATGGCCCAGCAACTTCATGGCTGAGTGGGGACTAGAACCCAGATCTTGTTAATTTTGTCATAAGAGTCTCCTTGATTGTCATTTTATTTGGGTAGAAATGGGATGCAAATTTGATAAATAATAGAGAAAACCCACATTTTATCAACCTTAGTTTACACACTCAGTATTTTTGTGTAATATGCCTTTGCTGTCATCATCTGAGAATCGAATTCTTTATTTCCTATGAGCTATCCCAGTCATATGATTTTGAAGACAAAATACTGGAACCAGTCTGTATTTTTAATCTAAGTTCTTTTCTATTAAATGTATAGTAAGGAATAAGTGAAATGGAAAATTGGGCAGAGTCTCAGTGAGTTGATTGATGGGCAATTACCATTGAGAAGTTAGAAGAGTGAAAGAGACTAAGACACAGTTAGGAGGTAGTGAAATGGGGGCAGGTATGGAGAAACCCTGTTCAGGTATTCAGAATGAACACATGAAGAAGGTAGCTGGCAATACACGCAAGCCCTACTCCCAATGTCTCTGTTTTGTGAGAGGAAATGCATCCTTTTGGTACTTCAGATGCTCTGGCCTATGTGATTTGAAAAATGCAGGCTGAGGGTGGAATCCAATTAGTACATCCCACTGATCGAGCGAGCTCCCGTTTCCACATGTGCCCTCAAAATCTGCTCCAGAAGATCAGATGACCCTTTGGAGCAGATTTTGGGGGGAGGTAGGAGAGGAGAAAGTCTTGCCACATGAGCCTTGTTTGCTCAAATAATATTGGATCCCACTCTACATCTGCAGACCTCTTTACATTGAAATTGATAGCCTAGTTCTGCTTTGTTTTTGATGGAGGTGGATTGTACCTGAAATGTGATAGGAATAGATGCTGTTACTTCAACTAACAGCTCCACCTTAATGTTAAACACTTTTGATGGATAAATTCATAGTTAAACTATGAGATTTGCTATCAGAAGATGTAATGATAGGCACTAATTTGTATGGCTTTAAAAGATTAGATAAATTTGTTGAGACCAAGGCTATCAATGGCTTTTAGTTCTGATTGCTGTATGCTCCCTCTAGTATCAGAGACAATGTGCTTATAGACATCAAGAGCTAGGGAAAATAGGTGGGGTGGCTGTTACACACGTCCTGCTTATGGGCTTCCCAGAGGCAGCTGGCTGGCCACTGTGTGAACAGAATGCTGAACTAGCTGGACCCCTGATCTGATCCAGCCTCCTTCACATTGTTTTCTATAGAAGACACTTGCAGGACAGTGTTCTTGGCACCTGATGTTCTTATACTGCTAAATGTTGGGTGCCAGTTCAGGACTGTGTGTGTTTAAATGATTCCAGCAGCTACTGTGTATTTACAATCTGATCCTTAATAAAGAAAAACATAGATAACTTTCAGTGCATGTATGTTTTTTTCTTCTTTCTTTTCATTGTTGATCAAAGAATCAAATGTTAAAATGTGCAGTTGTGATGGGTTCTGTGATACCAAAACAAACCACCTATTGTTGATGTACAGTCATTAGTGTAACTGTTCTGCATTTATGTTGGAATAGTCAGTAGCTATTGAATAATGAGTGTTGTCAGCAGGAGGTAAATGAAAAGAAGAGAAGTTGGACAAAAATGGGTATACTGACAGCTTGAAAACATACAAATGAAGTTCACCCAAAGCCCTACAAATAAGCTTCTATTTAGTGCATTCTTGAAGCAGAGCATGTATCCACGTCTAAAACATGCCCTTTCTGCATAGCTTCCTCTTATCTCATCTGCTTCTTTGATTTAAGCTGACACATCATTTTCTCTCTTAGATACCACCTTATAACAAGCAATGAGTTTCCTTTACTTGCTTCTGGTATATAGTATATTAACTCCCCCCTTTTCCATTCACCTGTCTGTTATAGAGGGAGATGTGTGTTGAGCGGGGACAATAATTTGTTTAGTGGGGGGTGGTTGTATAGAACTGGATCTTTGCCAGTACTTTATAAAAACAGTCAATCATCCCAATTGTCAAGCAGGCCAGTTTGGTTGCATTCTGATTCATACCCATTTAGTATCTATCAACTTTGCAAAGAAATGGCTATATGTCATGTGGGATACACAGCAAGATTTCAGTGGCCTTATAAACTCCCCTGATTCCATAAGTAATATGCTTCCATTCACCAAAAAAATTGGTCATGTGGCAGAAAGGGGAGTTGTCCCCCTAATTCTGGCAGTTCTTTAAATAACATTGTCTTATTGGATTCATTGGGAGCACCTATGGTAGCTCCTAGCTGTCACAGGCAAGGAGCCCAGTCCTGGGGTTCAAAGGGGAGGGATGTGTCCTCTGATCCAGAATATCTAAGGCTGCCCAGGCCTCTGTTTTGAGGCCCAGCACCAGATGTAGATCAATGCCTGCTGAATTTTCATGGCCATACTGGGGGCCATTCTCTTCCAGCTGGCAGACTGGGAGTTAGGATTCCTGTTTGGTATATGAGATCCATTGGGATCTTTTTGGACACATGAGATCACTGAGTTAGAGGGATTGTCAAACTTACCTCAGAAGCTGAAGCTTCATTTTATAGTCCTTTCTGGTTTTTGGAATATGTACAGCAGGGGAAAAGTGTTTGTGGAGTGATTTAATTTATCTGGGAGGCTTTTCTTTGAAAGCATAGGCTAGTTTATATTCTTGATCTTGAATTATACTCCAGAAGCAACACTGGTCGAGATCCATTAGTTTAAAAATGATTTTTCTTATGTCTATAGAGGCAGGGAGACTATCTGCTATCAAATAACTACACAGAAGTATGCAAGAACTGCAGCGTAACATATAAAAAAATGAATGACATGTACAACTACATGCAGAAGAGTGGCCAAAAAGAGGAATCCGAAGAACAGTCCAATTTGTGTATTGATATTGAAGATGCAGTAAGTTTTTATTTAATTTTAGATCATGCTTCTCATAATATAATCTGCCTTGTCCTGAGGATTATTAATAATTTAGTTGTATTTTAAAATGCTTATGCCTTTCAAACAAGCACTTAACTGTAATAATATATGAGAAATGATGAAGAAGTATAATCAAATGGATAAGAAAGGTAAACATTTCCAGTAATTTAGTTCTATATTGTACAATACATGGACAAGCCTTAAAAAGTGCTGCACCTGCAAATGAACACTTTGGTTGGCAGGACCCAATTGCAGAGTCTTAATAAAAAACGATAGGCCATCATCAGCACCAGCATTTAGGACTGTGGTGCAAGAGTAGATTGGCTGAGTTCATGTTGTCTCCTTCCTTTTTTGTGGGGAAAAGATAGAAGGCATTCAAAACCATGTGTTCTTTTTAATTTATTTACAGCACCTCAGGGTTGGCAAGAACCATAATGAAGTCAACATTATAACTAACACTGTTAAATGCTAAGGGGTCAGCAGTAGGCTGAATATTCATTTTATCATAAAACTGCTTCCTTTTTCTCCGAATCCACTTTGTAATTTCTCCCTTGGCCTCTAGCCTTTCTGCCCCTCTCCATCCCTGATGGATCTCCCAGTCAGCCTGTTGGCAGGGGTGCCACGAACCTTTGGTTACTGTTGCTCTGGCTGCTCTCTCGCAGGGGTGGCTGAGCAACTGCAGGGTCACATTGCTAAGTGGTGACTTGGAAGACCTTAGAATTGGCAATTATGAACTATTGTTAACCACCTCTTCTGTTTTTGGACACTATAGGCTTTCTGTGGCATAATGTTAGATCAGCTGACCTTTTTTTCTCAAAAGGTCTATCAAAACTGTTTACCTCAACTGGAATATTCTTGAATTAAAGAGACTGAACTTTGCAAAATGGTTGAAGTATGGCTAATATAACTTCAAGGGGAGGGAAATTCTAGTGACTGTTATACTTAAAAGATCATAAAGCACTTAGCTGAGGAGACAGTACCTTGGATGTCTAGCACCCAAATTGTTAAATTGTGCCTGTAAAATAATAGAAGCCCTGAAGCACATTCAGTCCTGAACCTGTTGGTTTCTGAGCAAATATAGATGAGTTCTCATAAAAGACTGATATATTTTTTTCTTGTAAACTAAGAATTCTCTCCTTTTCAGATGAACATCACACGAAGGCTTTGGAGCAGAACTTTCAATTGTTCTGTCCCCTGCAGTGATACAGTGCCAGTGATTGCGGTTTCTTCATTTATTTTCTTCTTGCCAGTTGTTTTCTATCTGAGTAGCTTCCTTCACTCAAAGCAGAAAAAACGTATCTTGATTATGAGTAAGTAAATTTCCAAAGCTTTGCTGTTGGGTCTGCCTTCTGTATCAAGAGTGTTGATCCTTTCAGCCCGAAGACCAAAGTAAATTTCAAAAAAGGTCTTGAGGCCACATTCCAGTAGTGGGTGGGGATAAAGGCAAATGAGGTGAGGCCAGAACACAAAAGCTGCCAGGATATTGTAGCTCAAAGCCCTCACTGCCAGTCACTAAGCCTTAGGAGAAGCATTCCGGCCTTTTAGAATGAAAGAACAACCAAGCTAAAGCTGGCAAGCCACCAGAGATTGGTGGCCAGGAGAGGGGAGGTGGGGCCAGGAGAAGGGTGCTGTGGCTATCTGGGGAGCTCAGCAGTGGGCTGGATTTGGCCCACACGGTTGAGGCTCTGAACTTCTGTATTTTTAAAAGATCATCGTTGGTGGGTGGTTGCCAGAAGACATTCTCTGAGTGGCACCTTCATGGCAAGTCTGGAAAGGCCCTTAGTTTTGGGCTTTGCACTGCAGCTGTCCCAGCCTAATGCGAAAAGAGCTGGGCTTAGCATGACATTGTATCCAGTGGCTCTGGCATCCTAGTGTGCTCTCTGACCCAAAAGACCTCCTGCCAAAACATCAGGGAAGGCTTGTGTGCAGAAGCTGAGACTGGTCAGACCGAGCAAAGCTGTCCAGGATTATGTGGCCCTTCTTCCTTTAGGGGAAGCTGCCATGGGGCAGTAATTGTGTGTGCATCAAGCTGCCTCTGAGCCAGAGGACAGTAGTGGCTGGCCAGAACGGACTAACCAGTGGCTCATAATGAAGTGAGCTCCTCCTGCTTCTCTAACACAGTGCTTGATGACCATACTGTTGTGCAGGAGGTAGACAGACCAGGGCTAAAGCCTCTGGGACCATGACAGGTGGCTCCAGTTGAACAATTACCACAACTGTGTAAATGCAAATTCCACTTTCCAGTAAATCATTTCCGGTACTTAACATATTTGGGTATAGTTACCTAACTTAATGAACAAATGCCATTGGACTAGAATGTAGTATAGCTGTGATGATGTCTTTCCTGGAATTTGACCCAGCTTTTCTAAGAATTTTAGAACTGAAACAGACCTCGGGTTCCATGTTGTCCAGCCCTGTGCTCAAAGCAAGATCTGCAAGGCAGGATGGAGTTATAGCCTTTCTGACAGATTGACATCCAGTCTCAATGCAAACCTGACAACTGAAGGGGAGTGCATCATCTCCTAAGCCAGTCCATTCTGCTGTTGATAACTCCTAGCATTAAGAAGTGTTCTAAAGTTTAGATGAAACAAATCCACTGCATAAATATATTTTAGAACTATTTGGTTTAATTCAATAAATAATTCTGTGGACCTCAGAATTCAGAACTGAAGGTTTCCTTTTTCTCCTTAAGTAAGTTGTCATCTTGTGATGCCTTCTATGGTATTGGAGCTGCTTGATCCAAAGGAAACCAGAAGGGCCACAACATCTGGGGCTTTAGATGAACACTGTGATTAGATTCTACTTTGATGGCCATAAGGAAAGGCTTAGGAAGCCAAGTATGACTCCCGAGCCATCAGTTGTCTATCTCTGTGATATAATCTGTCTGAACGGATATAATCCAGGAAAAGCTGTATCATGTGATTTTGTTGCATGTTTATCAAAATCAGATGTTACAGTCTCTAGGCTTCATTCACCGAGAAGGTTGTGACATATGGGAAAAGGTCTCTTGTGTCTGCTGTTCTAGGTTTTGCTTGAATGGGATGTGCACAGCTGAAAAGTGTGTGAGTTCTGCTTCTGTGGAATTTTTAACTCTGTACTTCTTTTTCTAGCTAAACGGTTTCAGTCAAATACCAGTTATGTGAACATCCAAGAAAAACTCAACTGAGCCTGCAGAATGCAAGTCACAACAGGACCTATCTGATTTCTCTGAAGGAGATAATTACGGTTTTGCCTTACACTGTATTGTAACATGTTGAACAAAATGCTGTGTGACTCTCAGATGATGTGGTAAACCTTTCCATCGAGTTGCTGAGTCTGATCTTTAGCGTGAAAGGAAATAAGACGATTTCCCACACTACCATACTTCTGCTTTTGTCTCACATTCTGCTTACTAACTTTTTCCCATGCAGTTGTTTCCTTGAAACATTCCTGTCCTCCATACTTCTTATACTGGATTAGTAACAGTCTAGTTCAAACTTCCACATTACAGGTTCACAATTTCTTATTAGTAGCATTTTTGTTTGTCTGTAACCTGAGTATTAATTTTTAAGGTGTCATCAGAAGATGAAAGTAGAATAACCATAATAAATGCTAATGTTCAGCAACTTAAGGTTATGGAATTGGACAGCTGTAAAACCAAATAATTTCTTGAAATGCTGCTCAGCCAAATGAAATAGTTTCTGCATTATGAAATTCCTTATTGCTAGCACTAAGATGGCAAAACTACTGATCATTTGAATTATGTAATTTCTGGAATCCCATCTTGACCAAAACTTTGTCTCTTTATACTGCCATGGATAGGGTCTGATCACTTGCTGTCATTGATCACACTCTGTTTCAGGCATCAGGGTCGTATGAGTGCACGAAGTGTTGGACTTGTCATAACTAAGGGCAAATCACAGCAAGCCGTGGTGCCAGATTGCATATGCAACCCTTGCTTTTTTACTTAAGTGAATTCATTTCTCCTCTGTCTCTAACCTTAGTCTTCATAAAGTGGCTTTATATTTAACAGCACATAGTAAAATATATTTATTAGAACTCTAACAGTATTTTGCTATTTTTGAATATATTGCATTGGGGATGTTAAAGCTAAAAATCACTGGAAATGCTGAATTGTTTGAACCTAAGATATAAAAGTGGTTTATGTATATTTTGTGAAATGTAGTTAATTTTTCTTGGTACAGGGTTTTTTAAAATTTTAATATGACGGTGTTTTAGCAGCATACAGATCTTTTATCATTTTAAGATTTAAAACATGGTTAAGAAATCTAGACTCTCCGTATTTCAGGATCTAAATCTGTGGTAGAACTGAAGTGGTTTAAATCAATGGGATGAATAATTATCTTTATGTAGGAAAGAGTGGGGAAGGTGGTTAACTTTTCCCCCTTCTACATATTCCAAATAGAGGAGATTCTTCGTTTCATAAGACTTGCAGGAAAATGAAACAGGGTCACACAGAAAAGTAGGAACAGAGCATGTCAAACCAGACTTAAGTTGGATGAACAGTAGTCTAATTTTTTTTTCACTCTAATTTTATACTCCCAGACCTCATGTTTGTGAGTTAGATCATTAAATGGATTACAAAGCAGACCTACAATCCTAAATACTGGTGCTGATGACTACAGCATATCATATTTTATTAAGATGGCATATCCATATTGTTGTATTCTGCCATCCAAAGTGTTCATTTGCTGATGCATCACTTTTTAGGAGTGTGACATTAGTTTGCTGTGTAATAATTAAAGCATCAGGCATTTCCTATACCTTTTAGTGTTTGCTGTTCAACCCACAGTCCATGAAAACATCAGCAGATAAGCAGCAAAGATAAAATAAAAAGTTAATTAAAGTGTCAGGGTGTAAGGGTGTACCTACTCACTAATCAAGTGAATTGCACTTATCAATTTTGTGTTGTTCCTTCATTGTACCACTGAGATTCCCAAACCACTTAAGTCTGCATAGTATGATTTGTGTCAGGTTAGTTATGTTGGATTAGCAGGGCGAAAGTGTTTTCAAATAAAAGTATGAGGATGAGTAACACCTGAAGACATGTCTGTTGCTGATGAGACAAATCATGTTACTATTTTTTAATGTTCAGATTTCAAGATGCTTGGATTTAGGCAACTGCGGCCCTTAATAGCATTACATTAATTTGAGGCATCATATGATGGGGAGCAGCTCAAAGCAATCTTTCATTCATGCTGAGAGAGGCTGTGTGTGTGGAAAGCTACAGAATGACAGATTTGCTCCCATAAGCAGTGGCTTTTTGAGCGCATTCACATTAAGTAGGTCTCAAAGTCATTACTCTTGGGTATAGTGGTTAAGCACTTGGGAGAAAAAAAGCTGCTTTTATGATTTTCTTAGCTGTTAAGCCAAATGAAAGTACTCATGTGATTTTTGTTGTTTTCTTCTTGTTTAAACTGAAAAGAATGAAAGACATAATTTGTTTCTAAACTTACAGAGTTGCTACTTTGTTATAATACTGTTTTTTCCACAGGGATCAATTGTACATTGTGCATTCAAATCTCTTTTTACTGGATTCCTTCCCTACTTTCTAGTCTTTGTTTTTCAACGTACAGTCCATGAAAAAAATCAGCAAATAAACAGGAAAAAGTTTTTTTAAGGTTAATTATGCAGAAAATTTGTTTTTTATAACCTAAGGTGGAATAAAGGTTATTTATTGGAAATCCCTTTGTTACTCAATTATAGAATCTGTTTTACTGGGGAGAAAATGATGTATGTTGAATAGTGTATTTCAGTACTGATGCTACAAAAAACAATCTGAACAGGGCAAAGATTGTCAGCATACTGATGAGAGATTCTGAATCAAACGGTTGATTCATCCAGTGAATCAGGTGAGGGCTAGGTTAGCCACTTCCACATCACTCAGAAAGAAAATAAAGAATGACCTAATATTTATAGTATTGATCAGTATAGATATGACTTTAAAAATTAGTATAATTATTATGTTTGCAGTACATTTATATCCCACCTTTCTTTCCTCTTCTGAGGAACTTAATGTGGCTTATGAAGCTTCATTTTATTCTCAAAACCACCCTATGTTGTAGGTTAGAATGACGGAATCATTGGCCCATATCCCAAAGTCACCGAGTGAGCTTTGTGGCCAGATGGAGACTAGAACCTGGTTCCCCTGTGTCTCTGATCCAGCGCTCTGACACCACACCATCCTGGCTCTGTGATTTAAACAGAAAGGCCCTACTTCTGTCAATATCTGGAAAGGTAGTGATGAGCTGAATTGTGTGCCTGTTCATTTTGCCATCTGGATCTGTTGATCGTCAACTGCAAGGTGCCACCCCACCCACTTTTAAAATTTGGATTGGATGTTCATTCAAAGAGAGGATGGGTGTCCTAGTGGATGAGGTTGTGCATTTTGTGGGAGTGAGAGGGGTTGTGCCTTAAAGGAGGCAAATCCTGAGGCCAGTCCCACCTTACTCCTCTTCACAGTTTAAAGGAGCCTGGGCCAGAAGTGGGGGATCCTGAACAGAGAATGTATGCTACCATTATTGGATCCTACTCGTCCTTCCTTCTGCTCCTCTAGGCCTCCAACTGGAACTTGCCTGGGTTTGTGCATTGGAGGTACTCTGAAGTTTCTCTAGCAGCATGAGGACTGATGAGGCGGATTGTTTTATCACTTCATTACTATTTTTGTCAAGGAGAGAGGTTTCTGGCTTTATGGTACACATTCTACATTCTACTGTTCTGCCTTTTACCCAAAGTCTTTGAAGCCATCTGTATCAGCATAATTACTCCACTCAAATGATTTGAGGAAAGGAACCTGAGATACTCCCACATGATTCCCCAGAGGTGGTGCGAGTCATCTGACACTCATCCTCTGATCCATTTTACCAGACCTGAGGAAGCCTACTGTAAAAGAGTAGCTCCCATTTCAGGCAGGATGTGAGTCCTGAGGTAATCAACAGATTGACTTCTATTGTTGATCCCCTAGTTGTAGACTCACTAGAGCCTCATGAGGCAACTTGGGCTATATACAGTGGTACCTTGGCTCACAAACTTAATCTGTTCCAGGACTCTAGTCGTGACCCAAATTGGTTGTGAGCCAAGTTAAATTTCCCCATAAGGTTCAGTGTAAATACGGTTAATTCGTTCTGTAACTATTTTTTTTAATCAGAAAAATGTGAAGCAAAGTGACAAAGAACAACAAAGATTGTGGCCATCTCCTCCCCGCACAAGCATGAGCATGGCCATCTCCCCCTCCCCAGCTTGACCACGATTGCGCCCATCATCCCTGCACACTCCCATCATCCCAGCACGCTGGGGGGAGGGGGGAAGATGGGCAAGATCGCAGGCCCGCTTGCGGGGGGGGGGGAGATGGGTGTGATTGTGGGTGTGCTGGTGGGGAGATGGGCATGATTGTGCAGGGGAAGTGACATGGCTGAGATTGAGGTTGCGCTTGTGCAGGAAAGACGGGTGCAATCTTGGCCATGTCCCCACTTGGGGGGAGGGGGGAGATGGCCACGATCACGGTTGCCACCCAATGCGGAGTTCACGACCTGAGTCAATTTTTTAATGAAATTTTTGTTCACGACCCAATTTGGTCATGAACTGAGGCGTTTGTGAGCCGAGGTACCACTGTATTGCAATTTTATTTGCAGCAGGTATGCATGTCCCCATATGAGTGAGGACAGTAACAGGTTTGCTGTGGCTTGTTGGTAACGTGCTTTCTTTTCATTTGCCCATTGGACCAAATAAGCTCAAAAAATCGTACTTTTCGCACAACATACACAAACGGCCCAGAATGTTTTTCCTAAAACACACCCTATTCTCCAACATGTTGCCCTGTGTGCTTGGCAAATAGTTATTTAAAGTATTTTAGGATGCCAGACTTTCTTCCTGCTTGCTTACAATCTAAAGAAAAAAAAGATGACACTCAGGAGAATGGTCGAGGGGGAAAATGATCTTTCGGTGGGCTTGGTGGAATGACCCTGCTTCCTCAGGATGGTCCACTGAAGTGGTTGGGGTGACCGAAGAGGAGCCTTCTTGAGCGAAGTCCTCCTTCCTCTTTCACGGTCCTCTCCGCAGCCTGCTTGCTGGTTGCCCAGCTGTGTGTCTTCTGCTGCTTACATGGGGCACCTTCACTGAGCACAACAACCACCCATTGTGGTAAATTACTGCAGATCAGCTGATTCCCTTCACTCCTGCCTGAAAGGAAGCCTCTCAGGTGCAGGGAGGACAGCTGGACTGCACACTCTTGGTCAGACGCAGTGCTGCTCAGGGGATTCCCCTGTGCCTATCTGGGGGACTTTCTCTTGAGTAGGAGAAGGAAGCAAGAACCTGGCCGAGGTGACGATACTCCCGTCATGGGCGTTCCCACCTACCTTCCCTGTTGCTGCTGGAGCGGGAGCTGCTCAACCCGCAGGAGGGAAGGGGGAGCCTGAAACAACCTTGCCTAGCCCCGGTTCGCCTTTCCCCACTCTTTCTTCAGTGGCTTTCCCTCCAGCAGGAACACAGTAGAGGGCAAACCCTCCCACGCCCGCCACTCCTTGGGGGAGAGGTGCCCTGGTGTGCAGGGGGCTGGGGAGGCGGGTGTGTGCTAAAGCATCTTTCTCCCAAGTCGAAGTGGGTGGTGAGGCAGTGCTTGACCCCTTCCTTCCAAGACAAAGCCTTTTGCCTGGCTGCCCTGGTTCCTGCCCCAAAGAAGATCCCTCAGGAAAGGGAAGCCAGGATGTGCCACACTGGGGCAGTTGTCAGCTGCACTCTCTGGCTAACCCCTTGACACGAACGGCACTGCTGCTCCTGCTAGGCAGTTCTCATTCGAGGTTTCTACCAGCATGGGCTGTGTCATCTTGGGTTGGAATGACCCAACAAGCTATTGTGATGTGGAGAAACCCCACAGCAGAACTTTATGTAGCGTAAATCACAATGGTCAATCACCATGACTGGGTTTGCAAGACACAACTAATAGTCACAAGGGCTTTTTTTTAAAAAAAATATTGTTGGATGCTTGTACTGTTTGAACTCCGTGGTAGTCACATCCTTGTCAGGTACCTTGAATGAAATTCTCTGCATAATTTACAGTCATTGGATTTTTAACAAGAACAATGAGATAGGAACAATTAACAGGGATGCATTTTCATTCAAGTTTGTCTTTTGATCTTTTTAAAATACCACTTTTTCTAAAGCTATGTCATCTGGGAGATATGGACTGTTAATGGAGCAGGTCTTGTTTATCAAGTTTTATGATTGGCATTCCTTCTTTGTATTAAAACCTCTGAAACCCTGCAAACAATGGAGGATTTAAAAGAAACTGCTTACAGTAAAGGATGTTCTTTTTGAAAAGACATGATGCTTTTTTATTTTTTGTTAATGAATTGACACTTCTTGTAAAGGAGCACACATTTTGTCCTTCACATTTGATGACTAATTTATAACAAAATGGCTTTAGAACAGAATGTTAATGGTGTTGCGTCTGGCTCGCATGGTCTGCTTAATCAAGTGCTCTGGTCTCTCTCTCTCGCCCACCCGCCCATACATGGAAAAAGTGTCATTTCCATTTGTAGCAATTATGTTCTTCACAGTGAGTATTGTGTTTTTATGGAAATTTTAAGATTATTACATATAAATGTGCTTTTTGTGGGTTTTTGATGTCTGCAGTGGCAGACTCTTACATTCACACTAAATGTTTAGCTATAAATTGGCATCTTTAACCTTTCCTTGTTTGATGAGGCTGCTCTAGTCAAGACCTTACATGGACCATGCTTAACTCTTGGTAATTCAATCATCCATCCTCTTCTGGTGGGTACAAGTGATTCCCCTCACCTAATTGTTTATTGTATATACAATCATACTTTTAACTTGTAAATAGGTTTTGTAGGTGTTTGTAATGTTCAACCCACTCAGTGGTCTCTTTCCAGCCTTGTAAAGATCTAGTAATGTTACCTGATAATTCGAGTTAATATTTAGCTGCTGACTTAGGGCTGTTGTCTCCCTATCAGTCTTTTCATAATGATGAAGCCCAGTACCCTTAGGCAGCTTCTGCGCCCCAGTGTCCTGGCAGAGCCTACAACCATGGATACTTGGGTGGGCTCATATGACACATGAAGTCATGGTGAACTATAATTGTTATGGATTTGTTGTGTTGTCTGGACCCAGTCCCAAAGTTCTGACACGGTAGGATTAGTATTCTGAAAGCACAGTGAGAATCAAAGGTCTGTTTTAAGGTTTCCATTCTTTGCTGTAGCATCTCTAGTCATCCAGCCCCAGGATTGCCACAATTGTTATGGAAACACAATGGAGTGCCCTGGCTAAAGCTGCTTCTAGCCTTTGATCTCTACTGCCCTCAGTTCTCTAGTAACAAATGAGTCTCTGGTCACTTTGTTCCCATTGGCCAAGTGATGTGTCCATCTCTGTTTACTTTTGGAAATGGAGACAACACTAAAATACACAGCAGGAGAAGGAGGGAATTGTAGCAACAGTATTTATTTTGGAATAACCATTTTTGGAATAACTTCCCTGCTGCAGTCTGCCTGGAACCAGCTTGCCATCTTTTCAGCACCAGGTTAAGACAGCCTCTTTGCAGAAGCTTTAAAGACTTCCCTGGAACAATTATGCAGGTGCCTTTCTCTTACTCTTGACTGGGTCTTTTTATTGTCTTTAATGTTTTTATGTTATTTTAAATAAATTTTTAAGTCTTGCTAATGTTTTTATCGTATTTTATTGTTTTTATGCTTTGTTGTAAACTACTCGGAGAGCTTTGGCTATGGGAGGTATAGAAATGTAATAAATAACAGTAATAATATTTTCATTTAATACAAGTTTCTGTGGTAGCTGGAGCAGCTGGTAAGCACCACAGACATGCAGGTACACATTGGAGGAGAAAGGAGAGAAACCCACCTCGTGTCTGCAGCAGCCCAATGAGGATGCTGCTGCTGTGGTCCATAGGCAAGAATAGGGGAAGGAGGGTGATTTTCTTTGTGGGAACTGCCTGGATGCATGGGGAGGATAGAGTGGGGAGTGCAGAAACCAAGTTGTCTGAGTTACCATGTGAATGACTGACTGGTAAGGCTGAGCAAAGATCCGTGCATCATGGAAACAGTGCAAGGTTCTTTACCGTGCTATGTGAGCCCAGCCTTGGCCTAGAATCTTCATTCTGCAAGCACTGGAAAGCTGCTGCTGGTCAGTGATAACAGAACTGGGTGAGATGGACTATTGGTCTGATTCAGTATCATGGCAGCTTCCTCTGTTACCATGTTTGCTCCTGCAGCCAGCAGGGAAGCCCACAAGATCCACCAACACAGAAGGGGACCTAGCAGAGGGTGTTTTACTGAGAACCCCATCAAACCTGTTTTTGGTAATGTCTTTGATAATGATAACACTACTTTCTCAGTAGTATAGGTATAAGTATGCTTTGAATTTAGAAGGCCCCTAGTACAATGCATCTCTAAGTATGCTTTTCCATTCCCTTGAATCATTTGATCAAGTCTATACAACTTTGGAACCAAACACAAAGCCACCGAGTTTGGCAGGCTGAAAATATAGGACCAAATTCATATTACTCCACAGGGTCTCTAGCCAAGGAACCCTTTATTGCAATCTACCTTGTTTTATTCTTCACTGAATTTTGCTTTTATTTTCTCCTTGTAAACCACTAATGTTCCAAAGCTAAATCTGTATTGTGCTGATATTTTATGCAGATATACACATCATTAGCATAGGATTGCATTTCAGTACTTTGAACAACATTCTTCAGTTATGGAGCTGGAATAAGCTAATTCTTGATATTTAAACCTTCTTTGGTGTTCTCCTGGGCATTCTTTTAGTAAGTGTCAAATCTGTTTACACTTTTAACATTTGGCTTTGTGCCCAGAATACTGTGTTTCTCTGGAGAGGTGGGAAACATCATGACCAGCAAAGTCATGTTGCGCTTCATCTGGATCTGATTTATATGACTATTTCTGAAGTTGCCCATATAGGGCTGCTCCCATATTTGACGGTATCTTGATAATTAAAATTATCTGCTCTACTCTCTCTCTCTCTCTCACACACACACATTTATGTTCATGTTTCTTTCCTCTGCTTTTCAAGTGCAGTATGAAGCCTATGTAATAAAACCACAATTTTCTTTTAATCTAAAAACTTGGGCTTGCATGTGTGTCAGGGTAGGAGTGTGGCAGGAGCTATGCTGTATAACCCACCATTTAGATCAGGGATATAGAATTTGTGGCTCTCCTACTCAGCCAGCAGTAAGAAATGATGGGATATGTAGTCTAGCAGCATCTAGAGAACCACTCATTCTTCAGCCCTCATTTTAATGTTCCACTTTTCTGGATAAATGCTAAACATTTATGAAATGTTATGCTATGTTCAGACACAAAGACAGTCTAGTTGCTTTCAATGAAAACAGTTGCTTTGGGGGTGATTTGTTTTTCTTTTTAATAAATAACAAGAACCAATGACTCACAGGGAAGAGGCAAAGGTGCAGATAGAAGCTTTTTCTTCTTAGACGCCAGGTGCTCTAGCTAGCCTCTTCTGAATCTTGGGGCCTTGCCAGTTCTCAGGGGAAGAAGCAGCCAGGTGCTAGTCCTTCACAGGGCAAAGTTCTCTATCCCAGGCTGCCGCTGCTGCCGGCATGTTTGTTTTGGTTACTGATGGACAGTACAGTATGTAGTACAGGGGGATTGAAGGAGTCTAGCAATGTTCCTGCTGCCTGCATGTGCCAGTCACAGTGTCCCAGGGCCTGACTGACAGAAGGCTAGGTGGGAAATCACTTAATAAAATCAACAAGCCCCAGATAGTGGCTCCCCCAGGTTTTAGCCAAATAGTGGCTTCAGCCTTCTGAAAACAGTTGCTAAAGGAACTAGTCCAAATGATAAGAATATATTCATCCACCTCCCCTGTAATTCAAGCAGGGTAGTTGCTGTATTTCATTTCATTTCATTTCATTTCATTTCATTTCTTCTTTTATTGTAAGCTGTCCTGGGACATCAGTGGTGGATGGGGTAGGAAACTTTAAATATAAATAAATAAAAAATAAATAGTATCCCACCCATACCTGTTACTATCCCTATGGATTGTGAAATATGGCAAGTTATATCTGTACCGATGTAATGAGGGATGCTATTTGGGTGTGATTGCCCACCAATGGGTCAGGTGTGTGTGCTATGCCTCAGCTATGCAATCCTGAGCCAGGCCGGGTGGGGGGCAGTTCAGCAGAGGCACACTGACAACAGTTTTTTTACTGCACTTCTCATGACAAAAGCCACCAAACCTCTCAGTTTACAGCAATTTGGGAGTCAGTGAGCAGACCCCAAAACAAAATTCTCCAAATTACTGTAATATCCTGATAGCAGAAGAAGGTAAGCTTAAAAAAAAGAATTAAAAAAATCAAATTTACTCATTTTACTAAAGAGGAGTTAATGATGCTCAGAGAAACACATATAAAGCTAGGCAAAGTTCATACGGTGCACACACCAGACCTCCCTGTAGCATTCACTGACATCTTTCACAGTCGCATTATGCTCCCTGCGACTCCCAACTTACCGTATTTTTCGCTCTATAAGATGCACCTGACCATAAGACACACCTAGTTTTTAGAGGAGGGATCCATGGAAAGCTTCCTGATAATCACAGGCACATTCCCCATCACTTCCCCATGGGCTTCATTAAAAGATGGGTTGCCATTTGAAAACACACACTGACCTGTGATTAACAGCTCTCACCTGTGGGGGGGGGGGGGGGCGCGGAGCAGGGCGCACCAAGTGTGTACCAGCCAGGTGGTGCCACGAAGTGCAGGTGGCTGGCAGCATCCCGGGCGTCGGACACACACATATTCGCTGTATAAGACGCACAGACATTTCCCCTAACTTTTGAGGGGGAAAAAAGTGCATATTATAGAGTGAAAAATATGGTACTTTTCTCTCCCTTCCTGCTTGCTTCCTTTTTCTCTGGGTGGTTTATACTTCAGAATGAATCACTATCCTGTAGCTGCCTGCTATTTTTCTGTTCTAAGAATGCCTTTGGGACCCACAAGCATTTTCAAAAGTAAAGATGGTGCGGGAGGTTGGCACTTCACATTGCACTTTGGTGGCTTCCTTTTCGGTTTTTAACTTTTACAAAATAGTCTTAAAAACCAGGAAGAACACAAATGTAAAACAACAGATAGTCAGCTTTCCAACACTTTCTGGAACTTTTCTGGGTAACCAACTCATTCTCTACCTGTAGAGAGCAAGGCAACTATTAGAAAGCTATTTAAAGTAGTTAATTAAAAAGAAGCACTTGTTAATCACTCAGTCACACTTCAAGTTAAATACTAAAAATTCCATTATGGGGCCAGCACCATAAGTATCATGGATTGCTGCAATTAAATCCAGTATCTTAAGTTATCTTAAGGTTGCCCAGAAACCTTTCCACCTGCTTCAGCTTCACTGCACAAGTATAAATCAGACCTAGCACCAGGCTAAATTCCCCAGTCAATTTTTAAAAATCAGTATGATGCCCTAGACAACATTAACAAGTTTTTCCTGTTCAATAATCTCATCTATTACTGATCCATTTGCCATAACCAATACACCTTTCAATTGAAATATGATTGCCTTCTTTAACTAAAGTATTAAGAGCAGAGTACCTTTAAATGCTGGTGTATCTTCTATTCAGTGGTTGCTTTTTATAGCAGTGTCTAATTTCTTCTGTTGAAATTGTGGTTTGGCTTGTTCTTGATATTAGATCTTGGATGAAACAAACACAGGTGACAGAAAATATTCATGAAGCCAGAACAGCAGTGCTCCCATCCAAAGTAAATGATGACTACTGGCTACCAATTATATTTGAATCAGCACTTGCACTCAGTCCAGCAGTTTCAAGAGTTACAGATATTTTACAGGTACACCATTCAAAATCTCAACATCCCTGAGTAACTGCTGCTCTCTTGCATGGATCTGTGCTCATGTACAAAGGGAAAAATCCCTTTTGTGCAAAAGAGTTGAATTCTAATTTGCCAGATTTAGAAAAGCCTTACATCTATTTAGAAGCTATACGTGCTTCCAGAATACTGTCTGCCTCCTTGTATGGCACATCTATTGAATGTGGCAGGCAGGAGCTTAGGCCTGCCTGGGGGATGTTTGTGGCTGTTTCCTTGGCTTTAGTACCACCATCACCACCCCAAATGCTCTATTAACCTCAACATAGATATGGAAGGGAATTTTGCTTCTGAAACAGGCATTCTTATGCAAATAGAGGGATGCTCCATGAAGAAAATCTGCAAACTCTGAAGGGGCTTTTCAGGGAAGACTTGCAAGTGAATCTGTGTCCCGGTATCTTAGCTGTAAGAAATTAAACCTTGGATGGGTCATTTAGCAACCTTGAGCAGGGGGGATATGAAATGAGCCCAGGAATAATGATTCTGGACTGAGCTGAACATGAGAGAATATAGAGAAACATCGTGTCCTGCTGTAGCTTTTTGCAGCCAACACTTATACAATAGGTAACCCAATCTGACCCTGACCTCACCAGGATTCATGGTATTGTGTTTCTGCAAAGATTAGTCATGTTTCTTCATTGAACAATTTAACCATGCTTGTTAATACTGGCAGCGTACACATTCCGCACTGCCCGGGTTGCTATTCTAGCCTTACTTTAAAAACAGTGCACCCATTGACCTATGCAAATAAGATTTCTTTGCCCTCCTTTACTATGGCTGTGCAATTGCTTTCATCTCTAAGCCTGCAGAAAACTTTGACACCTCCCTTCTTTCCACTGCCAGTTCAGTGATGCAGTTTTACGAATATTCATGATCTTGAAGTGTTTATCCAAAACCTAGCAGAACAAGGCCTGATAAACTTGCAGAAATATAACCGCATAAGGAATTCCAGCTGAAGGACCACTCAATTATCCTCACATTTTCAATACAGTAACTTGCAGGAGGACATTCAGATTGATTTCTGAATTACAAGAGGCCATTTAGGAGGCAAAAGATGGCATATAAAGCCTGCCAGGCACTACTATAGAACAAGCATTGTCTCCTACATGGGAGAATTGGGGAGGAACGACAGTGCCTCTCTTCTGAGCGTGCTTGCCATTTACAGTGTTTAGATGCATTTGTGTAATAATACTTTTATAAATCCGTAAACTCCTCTTAGGTTTGCGCTACTCAGAGGTTAAAGGGAGGAGGGATATGTGGCTTTAAGGCTTTTTTATGCACTCCCATTTGTCTTTAAACATTTTTCCTTCACGTTGCTTAGATCCACATCTTTCTAATTCTGACACCAGCCGCCCCAAATGTCACATTTTTAACCTTTCTGTTATTGGAGCAGCTACAGCAGAGGAAAGTCAAGGTAGGATCCCAATGGTGACCCTCCCCTGCTGCAGGCAGGCCTCCTAGATCAGCAGCAGTGGGGGAGGTCCATGATGTCCCTTGGGTCTGCAGTTTTAAATGGAATAATCTTGCCAATTAATTAGGGCTGGGCTGCAATCATGTCACAATATAGCACTGTTCTGAGGATGCTGTAGGGAAAACAAATGGCAGGTGCAAGCCCTAAGGACATCCCAGGAGCCCCTGTTGGCCTCCCCTCCTCCCAGCCTCACCCCCTAGGGCAAGCGTCCCATCATCTGAGAGGTATTTGTCTCACTCCTTTGCCTCAAAGCTGCTCCCCTACATGGGCCTGAATGTTCTGTTTTAAAAAATGACCCCTCACTACACTGAAACATAATCTGGCCTGTGCAGGTACTAGAATGCCGGTGAACTGACTGGGGCCTTCAGCAACCTTTTACTTGCCTTCCGAAGGTGGGCTGTGATCCAGATCCTGATATTTCAGGCATGGAAAGTGAATTGGATAAAGCAAAGCTGAGGGAAAACACCAGGTTTCTTGCAGGGAAAGTAGCATAGTATGCACATACAACAATTATTTATTTCTTAAACTGCTATGCTGGAACACCTGCATGGTTATTTTTAAAAGTGTTTATTCTATACAATAAAAAACATGGTAGAGATTAACTGTAAAGGGAACCTATTGATCTCGTCCACTAAATAGCCATATTAATGGCTCTTTTCAGTGCTTTTTCTCTGAAACACATAAAAGTCATGACCTGTGAAGAGCATGCATCACAGGACCAAATCGTGCCATTTAGAATGAGCAGGTGCTACCTACTGATGTCAAGGAAGTTTAGCTAGTTCTGAATTTGCCTTACAAATGACAGGAGAGCTTTATATTAACATTGTAAACATAGGCCTGTACCTGAAAATGGAAGGACATGTTATAAAGCCTGGGAGGCAGGCTGCAGTGCACTCCTGGCCCAGCACCTCCCCCTTTTTTGCAAAACACCTTCAGGAGTGGAAAAGCTGCATCAGTGAAAGGACTGGGGTGTTGTTTCCTCCTGAAACTTTCTATGTGGCTGATTTTACCTTCACAGTGATCCAGAACCATGTTCACAAAGCAAGCACGGACCTAGAACACTGATAGGGGGACATTTTGGGGTAAGTGACCCCCATGAGAAGGGTTGAGCAGCATTCCATTCCATTCTTTATCCCATATACATTCTCTTTCTCGATTGGATTTCTTACTTACAGCTGCAGTTCCCCCCCACCAACATATTGAATGGACTTACAGGTATTCCCAACCTTTTTGGGCCAGTGGACAGACTTGGAAATTGAAGAAAGTGTTACGGATACAAGAAAATGGCTATCGTGGACTTGTTGCCATGGTAGGCATTCTAAATCAGAACATCCCATTTCATAGAAGGCAAACTGGTGAGGCTGAAAGGAAACAAACTTGCTGAAGAACCTGAGCAACAAACTCCTCCCGTTGACATTTTCCACCACCCCATCACCCTCTGCGGACTCTTCCCTTCTCCCCTAACTTTCCTTCTTCCATCCACTAGTAAGTATATCTCATAGCCACCACAGATGGTGGTGAGAAGGAGCAGATGCCTTTGCCTATTTGCTCATGGTCTATCAAACAAGCAATGAGCAACAGCAGGCAGTGCATTGACAGTGAAAAGATGGTTATTTGGAGGAAGGGGCTCACTGAGTGTATCTTTTGCTCATGCTCCCTCAAGTGTACCATGTACAGTTCTGCTCACCACACCTGAAAAAGGACAATATAGAGTTGGAAAAAGCACAGAAAAGGGCAACTAAATGATCAAGGCCTGGAGTAAGTAACCTGTTAGGAAAGTCTTTTACAACATCTGAGTGTTTTGCTTACAGAAAAGACAATTGAAGTGAGGCGTAATAGAAGTGTATGAAATTGTGCATAATGTGAAGGAAGTGAAGATGGAGACATTTTTCTTGCTCTTCTGTAACACTAGAGTCCAGGGCCATCCCATGCAGCCCACTGGTGGGAGATTCGGGACAAATAAAAGGAAGTACTTCTTCACAGAGAACATAGCTGAACTATGAAATTTACTACCATGAGATATAGCCTTGGATTTTTAAAGGATTTGGACAAATTCACAGTATACACAGCCGTCCGTGGCTACTAGCTCTGATTGCTATATGCAACCTCCTGTATCAGATGGATTATGCCCATGTATGCCAGTTGCTGGGGAACATGGGCAGGAGGCTTTAATCTTATATGCACCTGCCTGGGAATAGGTACAACTGACATGTAGACATGTCCCCGAAAGTACTTATTTAATGTTACAATAGAAATCAGAAGAAATGAATGGTATTTAATAGAGTTGATCATGCTTCGAAGAGTTTTGTTGTAGTATTAGGGGTCTGGGCAGGAAAGGGAGTAATAGTTTTATTGTAAACCATTCAGAGAGCCATTTCACTAATGAGGACAGTATAGGAAAGTTTAAGTAAGTAGGTAAATAAATAAATAAATAAATAAATAAATAGTTATTTCCAGAAACTCCCTTAATAATCCTGATGTAGTTGCCAAGGACATCTTTCCTTTGGGAGATTGCTGGCTGATTGCAAAATTCAAATAACTTAACAGGGCATGCCTTTACCTGAGCTAAAGACGAAGCTACCTAACAGAGTACTGAATGACAAGAGGGCATTTAGCAAGTGGTATTTAGCAATTAATAAGATATTGTGGAATAACATCTAAAAAACATACATTTCACATTTATCTTCTCAGGTAGTAAGTCATACTGCTAAAATTGGGTTGAACTCCACCAGAAGGTGATGAGATCATTCAGGAACAGAGAGTGGCATGCTGTCATTTTCCTTCCTTCCCTTGGATGCACACCATAATGTGGCAAAGGGGTTTGAGAGAGTGTCAGAGGAGCTAAGAGTGGTGCTGCCAGGAGGCCAGATTCCCTCCCAAGTCTGGTCTTCTAGCAGGGTCACCCAGGCAGAGTAGAGTGGTCAAAGCTAGACACCCAAATAAGATACACTTACCTTCTTAAGGAATAATGGTATCATCATCAGCTGTCTGATGTCTCTAACAGTAATGGAGGTGGAGAAGCTCCTGAAGGGCAGCTACTGGGCAGTGCTGGGAATGAATGATGCAGTTGTGCTTGGTGTGAGTTTCAAGGTCAGGATGATTTGGACTCTTTAAATGGGAGGGTTAGGGTTGGCCTACTGGGATGGGAGAAGTAGGGGGATTTATCTCAAGGCTGTCTTTTCTAGGTGTTCAGGCAGATTCTGAGAATCACGAGGATCTGCAACTGCCAAGAGGGGGCATGGGACAGTAGCTCCAGGCTCTTGCCTCCATGATGTGGTGTTGGGAGAGAAGAGTTTGCCAACCAGAGGGGCAGCATACAGAGAAGAACTTGCTTGCCTCCAAAAGGGCCCTCCTAGAGGCAAGGGGGGCAGGGTTACTTGAAAGGAGGGTTCTCAGAAGTAGTTACTAGATTGGGTTGAACAAAGCACTCTGTGCATGCTCAGAGATTCATTCAGTGGTGATTGTGCTTACTGGATGTACTTCGGAGAATAAAGAGCTTTTGCCAAAATCTGCTCTGCTGCTTTGAAAGTACAAAAGGGCTTTGGAAAGGTAACTGAAGGTAACATTAGTGGACAATCTCTCAGAAAACAACAGTGATGCTCAAATGAACTCTAGTTATTACTGTGCAAAAGCATGCAGTGGTAAACCTCTGAATATTTTTTATGTTGAAAATTTTATGATGAGACAATTTAAAATGAAATAAGAGATAGTGCCAGAAGATGAGATTCCTAGGTTGGGAGGCACTCAGCGAGCCACTGCGGAAGAGCAAAGGGCAAGTATGAATGTTGCTGTCACTGCTGACACAACTAGATCAAAGCCACAAGGAAGTCTAAGCAGCTATAATGCAAAGTTGGACTGAGACATAGCAATCAGAATTTGTGGAAAACCTATCAACACAACTATATTTCAGTTCTCTGCTCCAACAACAGAAGCAGAAGAAGACATCAAAAACTTTTATTCAGGTGTTCAAGAGAAATTGGTTAACAAATGAAAACAAGACATGCTAATTCTGGAACATCATAGTAGGAAACAAAGCAGAATTAACTGCTGTGGGACAACTTGGCCTGGGGTCAGAAACAAAGGCAGGGTAATGATTCATAGAGTTTTGTGAGGCCAACCATCTGCTTATTGCAAATATATACTTCAAGGTACCAATCAGATGACTGTACACATGGACATCACACCAGATGGCCAATATAGAATTCAAGTAGATTATATAATTGGAAAGAGAAGATGGAGAAGGTGTATTCTCCCTGCCAAAAGAAAAAATGAGCAGATTATGCTGACAACCACAAGCTAGTCATATTTTAAAAATCAGAGTAAAGCTGCAAAACGCCATTAACAGAAGCGCAGTGCCAAAATACAAATTCAATAACATTCCTGGGGTATTTAAAGGCCACATAAAAATAGATATCATTTTTCCGAACTCAATTGACTGTGAACCAGAAGAACTACTGACTAAACCCAGATACAATATTAGGCAAAAATGCAAAACGACAATTCCTGTAGCAAAAAGAAAGAAAAACCTAGATTAATGATGGAAGAAACACTCACAATTGCTAAAAACAAATGAGAAACAAAAGGTGATGAAAATAGTGCTAGAATACTGAAAGCAACTTTTCTGTGACTATCATGTAGAAACAAAAAGAACTATTACAATTATCAGTGCAAAGAAATAGAACAACAAAAAAGGAAAAAATAATAAGAGACCTCTTCCAGAAGATCCAAGAAATCAAAGAGGAATTTGACCCAGATTAAGAATGCTGAAAGACAAATAAGGAAAAATACTATCTGACCAGGATAAGATAAAGAGAAGGTGAAAACGATATAGAGAAGAACTCTCCAGAAGAGATAAAAAGAGATATCCTGTGAGGAAGAACTTGCAATATTGGAAGGTAAAGTGAAAGCTGTTTTGAAAGCATTTGGAAAGAATAAAGCAACTGGAGTAGACAGAGTCGCAAGAGAACTATTCCAAACTGTGGAGAGGGAATTGGCCCAAATCCTAACAAGAATATGATATCATATTACTGGCAGAAAGTAGTAGTAAATTGAAACAAATCCTGATGAAAGAGAAGGAAAAAAGTACAAAAGCAGGACTATAACTGAACATTAAGCAAAAATCAGGACTAACTACAGCACTTTACTGTCAGCAATGACAAAATCAACACTGTGAAAGTTTTCTTGCATAACTTGGCTCATCAATTCAAAGGGAAACTGCAGCCAAGGAAAAAGATGACTGAGATGTGAAAGGGCAGCAATGAATGAACTAAAGATCATCAAGTGTAAGAAATGTTTCACTGGAAGCCAAGGCCATCCACACTACTGTATTCGCAGCCACTGTGTATAGGTGTGAAAGCTGGGCAGTGAAGAAGAAGATAGAAGAAAACTGACGCATTTGAGACATGGTGCTGGAAGAGAGTTTGGTGCATTCTGGGTCGACATAAGACAAACAATGGGGTCCTAGATCAAATGAGTCCAGAACTTTTCCTGGAATCAAAAATGATGGAATCAAAGCTGTCATACTTTGGGCACACCGTGAAAAGGGGACTCACCAGAGAAAAGACCATCATGCAAGGGAAAGTCGAAGGTAGACAAGGAAGACCAAATATAAGATGAATTGACGCCATAAAAGAAGCCACAGCCTTGAGCTTACAAAAGCTGAGCAGGGTGGCCCAAGTCAGGACACTGCGAAGGGCATCCATTTCATGGGTCAGCCCAAGCGGGCAGAGGACTCGATGGCACATGACAGCAACATTGTTTTCCTTTACCAGAAGTGGTTTTACAAAGACACACTACTAAAAGTAGTTGCCATGTTCAGTGCCGAATATGAAAAACTCGAACGCTGCCTTGCATGCCCCTCATAATTTGTTTTAAGAACTTTTTTCTCTTCTGCAAATCAATCCACCACAGCTCCTTGTGGCAGCTGCTGTTTGCTTGCTATCCCTGCTCCTCCACACACTCCTGAGCAATTTGGTTTATGAGAGAGGTCAGCTGAAGCATGAATGCTCTGCTTTCCCTCCTTTTCATCAATACAAGCGATGGCTGTCGATGAGTTTCAACCTGGTTACGGCTTTAGAAACAGTGCATTTTCTAACAAGGAGCACCGTCTGATCGTTGGAGAAAATGGTTCTCAATAGGAAAGCGATCCACTGTGCGTGGAAAGGTGCTGACGTGTGACCTGACGGGACTGATGATGCCACCAACAGCTGACCTATCACAAGACCTGGGGGTGGGGGAGTCCAAGGGAGCCCCATTCGTTAGCCTCTAGTGCACAGCTTCCTGCTTGCTGATGCTTGGAAACAGATTGACTAGCATAATAGAATGATTTTGTAATCTGCTATAATACCATAAGCTACAGGACCATAGACTTTGACCCCTCACAGGTATAATAATAAGCTCTTTTATTCAGCTGCACATGCTCCCTTGATGGGGGACACTTTTTCTAATTATATATCCAAAGCATATGTTTTGCCCAGAAACAAAGCATTATATTCATTAGGGAAATCTTATAAGCTGGTTTCTTTTTAGGAGCCAGTTAACTAATTGTCAGTTAAGAAGTTGTATTAATATCATGCTGTAACCATTCAGTCACCTAATCTGATGGCTTTATTAAAATCAGAGCAGTGCCCCCTCAGTGCAACTCACGTTAAGGATTTTGTCAGTATTTTCATTAGATACCCATTTCTGTCCAGCTCTTTAGAGCTCAGCTGTAAAAAATCACCATTTAATATACCCCTGTCATACAATGTCCTGGCCCCGTAGAGTTACTGTATTTCATCTTTACAGGGTAAAAAGGAAGAAAGCAACTTTCTCTCTTCTCAGCAAATCCGTTATTTTCATTTTCAATTATTACTCTGGAATCTGACAAGCAGTCACGCATCGATATATCAATGCATCAAATCTGTCAAAACTGTAGTATTATAAATTTGCTGGAATGATTTAAACTATTCAGTATAGTGATAAGTACTCATTAACACACACACACTCTTTAATATGTTTAAAATAGCACAGTGAATGTCACAATCCTTTAAAATACCTTAAGCAATATTACTGGACATTTTGTAAATGTCCGACACTATATTACCTTTCTTTAAGATATATGTAGAGAAGCAACCTGAAAATGTCAAAGTTCTCTTTTATCTTTTTCTTCTTTTTCTTGGAAGTAGCATTTTGTTCCATCTGTTTTATGGTTTTGATCTGTTCTGCATTCCGCTTAATTTTTATACTGCATTGTGTTATAATTTTTGTTTATTTCATGTATCCATGTATACATATTCCATGTACACAACTCTGTGGACAGTTTTATTTACATATTAGTCCTTCAGATGAAACATAGTTGAAGAAGATCTTAACTACATATATGTTTACATACAATTTGGTTATGAATCAGGTTTGCTGAAGATACTGCTTCACGAACCATAACTGTCCTTGGCCTTTTCCTCGCTTTTTGATGTAGTTATCAAAAGACATTTAGGGAACCTCTTAATGAAATGTCTATTTCTTTTTGAATCGAGACATATTGTATGCTGAATCAATTTAGGTGTCAGTTTAGCAGCAGGCAGAATATGCATTACCTTTGTGCTGGAAAGTTTCTCATTTTAATGTGTCTTGTGCATTTAGGGGAGGGGTGTCAGCTTGTTTCATATTGCATGTATGAATTACTGCTTAATCTATAAAACAAACAAAACCAGGCGCAAGCTCTAGTGCAGGCTAAGTATCTTTTTATTATTTTGGAAGAATCTGACACTAGCATGACATCTATATCTTACAGATCTCTGCTTCACATGTCCCCATCACCTCCTCTCAACTTAGGAGGAAATCATAGGCTTGGCTTTGTATGCCTGAGGCCTCTGTTCAATTCCGGACAACATCAGTGAAAAGTATCTTAGGTAGAAAGCTGGGAAAGACTTTGGCTCTGAGATCCCCCTGAGCTGCCACCATTCAAGTAAACTTTGGCAAGTAGACGGATCAACTGGTGCTTAGTTCACTTTTCTTCCTAGCACTACCAGTACTTCTGAGCTGGGCTCAGGTCCAGGTGTGATCTGAAGCCATCGTATTAACTGGTAGAACCTAATTTGAACGGCTACAGCCTCCATCCATGTTCCATCTTAAGTCCCAGGCCATAAGGGATTCATGATCCAAAATCATGTCAGCCTTAAAAAACAAAAGCAAAAACTCCTTAACCTTTTCACCACCTTCTTTATAGCTTCTTGCCTGATAAAGTGACCTGGAGATTTTGAAAGCTTGTACAGTTTTGGCAACCTTGAGCTGTCCTAAGGTAAAGGTTTCCAGTTAAGTCCAGTCATGCCTGACTCTAGGGGGTGGTGCTCATCTCCCTTTCCTAGCAGAGGGAGCCAGCGTTTGTCCGCAGACAGTCTCCGTGGTCATGTGGCCAGCATGACTAAACACCGAAGTGCACGGAACGCTGTTTACCTTCCCACCGAAGTGGTACCTTTTCATCTACTTGCATTTGCATGCTTTCGAACTGCAAGGTTGGCAGGTGAGCTGCCCTAGTCAAATACTATTCCAATATGGATTCTGGAATTTTTCTTACAGCCAACATGGTTTGCTTCTTTTTTTAATTTTCATGTTTTTGCCTCTATGGATTCAGTACATTTCACATGAGTAACTCCCCCACCAAAAGAAAAAAAAGCCCTGAGAAGGATTACATACAAGAGGAAAAAATAATTTGTGTCGTGGGTCTTAGTATGCTGTCGCTTATTTAGCATGCAAATAGTCATTCAAAGGTGCAACTCTATATCCATGGGTCTGCAAGCAAGTCTCATTGCACTCAGTGAGACTTCTGAATAGAGACATATAAAAATTGCACTATTATTTATTTATTTATTTATAACATTTTTATGCCGCACCCATCGCAGAAAGCCTCAGGCGGCTTACAAGGCAACTATTGAACTGCCAGTTCCTTTTCAACAGAGTTATATGTGCCGCTGCCATCTGCTGTCTAGTTTATATTAATACTTTTAACACTGCTACTGTCCCTTCACTCACCAAGGCCTCTGCTGCAGCCTCTCTCTACATTAGAGAGCTAATGCCACTTGTCAAGCAAAGAAGCAGGCAAAGTGATGGTCACTGCTGAAGGATATCCCTATCAGCCTCAGCCTGTCTCTATAAATCAGCAGCAAGGATGTGAGGGGCTCTAGAACGTTCCCAAGTACGCGGGAAAGGCACAGAGGAGTTGCGGGGTATCTGCATTTGTGGGAAAGGGGAGGGAATCGTGGGGGCTGTAACCAGGTGTGCAGGGAGCCTGGATGATCGGGACACTCAGACTGGTGGGAAGAGATGACTGGGAGGTCTTTCAGCATGTGAAGAGGATTTTGGCAAGTAAGAGTGGCATTTAGGGACAGGGCTAGGATCAGAGGATACAGAGCACTGAAGCCCATTGTGGAGATACTCAGGGTGGGGGTAACAGGGACAGGGCCAAACTCTGCCTGCCCCATGTTTACAATACCAGCATAGGAACTAAGCCTTTGGGGAGGTAATTAAAGTTTTTAGACTAGGGAGAAAGCTGCAACAAAAGCCAGAAAAGTGCATAATGATTGGTCTCTGTGTGAGGTGGCAAGAGTAAGGAGCATGTGCTTTGCATAAGTACTGGATCCCAAGTTTGGCTCCAAACACTTCCAGTTAAAAGGAGCTCTGGTGGTAAAGCTGGGCAAGGCTCTGGTGAGGTGCTGCCAGCCAAAACTGACAATACCAGGGTAGGTAGACCAATTGTCCTACTTAGTAGGAGGCAATTTCACAGGTCCATCCATATCCAATGTCAGAGTTAGATAGGAACCAAACGCGAACTGGCCCAGACCACTTGCCTGAGGGCAAGTCCACCTGCCAGTCCATCATTCTCCTCATGCCACCCCATAGCAACCTCGGACCACCCCACAATAAGCCAAAACACCACGTATCACAACCTTTGGATGCACGACCAACTGGAACAGTCAAGTGGGGGGAAGAAGAATTGGCTGTAAAAAGAACAGAAGACTGAATTTGGGAGAAGCAATCTGCTTACTCCTCTCCTCCTGCATGCATTTTAACGTTTCTCTGCTTTCCAAAACTGTTTGCTCTTTCCCACGCAAAGTTCACTCTTTTACAGCTAGTGTTATTTTTAGCACCCCTCTCTCCGTCCATCCCTCCCTTCCAAGATTACTGTGAGCAGTTATACACAAGAGAAGAGTGAATGGAGAGTGTGAGACAGCAGTCACAATCCTTGCCAGAACTTTATAAGTATTCTTCCCATGACCCACCCCCAAATTACTTCCCCAGATTAGGGGGATGCACTTGGAATCAAACCTGGAATGGGCAGAAGGAGGTGGGGAAAAGACCAGCCCTTGGCCTACGCTGAAAATCCAGCTGCTGTGCCTACAGTACAGTATATGTTTTTATGGCAGGGAACACCTGTCTTTGGTTACTGCCCATGTTATATTAGTAATCTCATACAGCAAACGTGAATTTTGATATACTGTATATTTTCCTATTTGGAAAACTTCCACTGAAATCCTCATAGTCTTGTAGTGGCCAATGTGATGTGCCATTGAAGTATGTATTTAAAATGACTGCAATAACAGAGATATAACCAATTTTTAAAGCAATGGTAAATAAAAATCAAATGACCTGCTAGCTTATATCCAGCCTGAGAAGTGTCAGACCAAATGTGATATTCTAGTAAATAATTCTTTTGTGTCTCCTCCAAAGTGAAAAGGACACTTTATAAAGGGCTTTGAATGCCCATTGTTTTATCTGTAAGCATACGATCTCTTGCTCCATTCTGAAAGATGCTTCTGTCTCTCTTTCCCTAAGATGCTAGGCCACTTTTAAGATGCCTGCTTAAAATTTCTAATTTAAACAAACAAGGGAAACAGAGAGAAAAAAGAGCTTTTCAGATAATCCACTTACAGCATCTCTGTTGTGCCTCTCCTCATAATTCCAGGGGCCCGGTTGCTGGAGTTAATCACAACCCTTGTTATTTTCCAAAGATGCAGCAGTGGGCTCTCCAGCTTTCATTGCACTTATTTACAATATTGTTGTTCTGTTCCCATTCCTTTGAAAGGTAGCAGTAAATCCCGCACCTCTTAAAGTGCACGACCTTATTGGAATATTAAACCCACTCTCGGTGGGAAGCTGCTCTCTTTGTGGATTGGATGGAAAGGAGGAGAACAGAAAAAATCAGAGCCCTCTTCCTCTGCTCCAGCACTCTTGACGCTAGAGATGCACACATACATCTCTCGGAACAACATAAAAGGCAACTGAATTGCAACTTTCCAGAAGCATTTCCAACACTCTGGGGTAGTTCTTCCAGTCCCAGGGGGAGACAAGTTAATTAACAGAACAATATATTGAGCTATCCTGTTCTGCTAAAGAAGTTGCTGGAGTCAATGAAAGCAGCGAAATGTTAGATTAACAAAAAATGACTAATTTAAAAGAATTCGTCTCATTACCATGAAGTTCATTGCCACAAGATGCTGAAACCCAAAGAAAGAGTATTTACAGCATTATCCTATGGATGTCTGTTTAGAAGTAAGTCCCGCACTGAGTCCAGCTAGGTGTGCATAGGATTTCAGGTTTCAACATGATAAAACTATCCAAAATTACAGGCTAACAACAAATGAAACTGTATGTATTGAGCAATTTAATAATTTCATAGAACCTAATTTCTCTGCAACTGACTTGGACCGTGTTTATATAATCAGCAGGCACTGATGCATCAGGCTTACTCAGGCATGTATCAACCCAGACTGCACATGAGGTCTGCATGTTTTTATATTCTTCCAAAATAAAAGGTCCTGAATGTTAGCAGGAAGAAAGGTTCATCCTAGCATTAGGGAAGATAAGAAATATTAAAAATGCATATCACCCTCCGGAGCCTGGAAAAGTGGTACGGTCCTGGAAAATCTTTCTCATGAGTCTCCTCTAATTATATGCAGAATGACCCTCAAATCAAGATGGAGAGGTGAAGATCACTCAGATCTCCTTTTCCGGTCTTGAAAAGTGTTTGCTTTTCCTGAAGATGACCACTGAACAGGCAGATCCCTCCTCTAAATAAAGTGAAGAATGTAGTCTGCTTTGATGTGGGAGTGGAATCCTCCCGAGTAATTTGTGATCTGAGACCTTTTCCTAAGAAACACATAGCCTTCTCCTGTCCTCAGGCTTCAATTCCCAAATGACATGATGAGAAAAAACAGGCACAAGGCACATTCCAATTCTTAAAAAGCATCCTTTTTCCGTGAATGTTCAGCTAAACTTACATTTTTGCAATCCGGTTATCAGTTGAGTGGAGTGGAGTTCACACACCACTGCACAGCTTGACATGCAGGAATTAGGCAGGTGAAGCTTTCCATGCACAGAGATAAACATGATCCCCTGCTAGTGCTTCAGATAAAATGTCTGTTAAAGAGCGCTTCTAGGAGGATGGTTGAAAAGTTGGCAACACTATATACACTTGGCACAGCCAAGCTATTTGTACAATTATTTTTCTTTCTGATATGCTAGAACTATTTCCATGGGACTCTTGATGCTTAGGACTTTCCTGTTGACTGTTTCCTGAAGGGGAAAGAGTAGATAAACTGTTGGTGGTTTTGGAACCAGTACAAAGAACCTACAGACTGTTCCTTGGATATAAATGACACAAAGTCAAGAGAAGGTGTAAAATAAGGACAGTTTCTATGTCAGGGATGAAAGGCATTGCCGCGGTAGATCTCTAATATGCCAAAAGAGCCTGAAGAGTGTTCTCACTGTTACATGTCATCCAGTTGCAGGTGCTTCTGAAGGGCTCACAAAGGACCAGATTTCTGTGTGAATAAAGGGTGTGTCATTGAAACCTGTTTGGGCAGAACCTCTTGCTCTTCTTCTAAACATATTAGCAAAGATGATCTGGCTCTGTCTTCAACCTAGTGTCCTCTAGATATGTTGGGACTACAGTTCCCATCATCCCTAAACAGCATATTGTCCAATACAGCTGCAGGACACACTAGGTTGGAGAATGCTCATCTAGAGAGACAAAGGCTGGGCCACATGCTAAAAGAACCACACTATTGTTTCATTTTGGTAAAATGTATGTATTGAAAGGGTTTTGCTGCTGACAGGAGAGGGGGGAAACCTAGCTAACAATAGCGATGAAACGGGAAGCCTTTGCTTTAGTGTGGTTAGAGTGCCATCTGCTGATCACATTGTCAGTTCTTGTGAACCCAGCACAACTGCTGACAACTTGGGAACTGCTGGCAGTGGTGCTGGTGTGTTCCCCCTTCACCCTCTGAAATCACAGAAGCAAACTGACTCAACCATTTTCAAACATTTTAATGGTCATTAAACCCCCCCCCCCAAAAGCAACATACCCTGCTTCAGTCAATGAGCATTATAACAGATCAGATCTTATGCTCTTTCTTTTCATTTTACACATATTCCAGCTATGCATGAGAAAACATTTTGTTACATTTCTACCTCACACAAAAAGATAATATAACTAAAAGAATATTAACCATCAGCCTTCAGTAACAGTAAGGCTGCAAGGCAACAGAAGTATAAATCTGCCAGGCGCATCAGAAGCAATATAGCCGGTTTCAAATGTCTGGACAAATAGGAATGTCGTGACCTGGTGCCAAAAGGACTCCAGTATCAATGCAAATCAAACTTTCTAACAGGGCATTCTGATGTCAGGATGCCAAGACAGGAAAGGGTCTTTTCCTTTGGACATACATCATGTACCCCACCAAAGGAGGATGCATTTCAGGCTTCATCTGAGGCTCCCAAATATTAATGTGACTCCTTTTCCTCTGTACTGCTTGCCTCATGGCCATTTCTCTTCCCCGCCAGTGAAATGGCAGATGAGCTCATCACTAACACTTCACTGTATAGCACCCAAGTGTGGACCCTCCCTCAGGACCTTAGTTATGAACAGCCAGCAACAAAGCGAAGGCCACCCCATGCAGCTGGTGTGTAGGATCACATACAGATATTCACAAAGAATCACGTGACATGAACGCCTGTATTTTATAACTTCCATGGTGAAGAAGTCCAAGCAGAAGATGAAAAGTGGGATACTAAAATGTACACAGTGGAAGTAACCGATGTACACAGAAGAAAAGTAGGAACAGGAAAGAAGGGCCAAAATCGAAGGATCCAAAGCAAGGCTGAGCAACAACTGCAATGCATATTTAGGAGTGTAGGACCTTTGCAGGAGTGTCAGTTTGTACAGAATACTAAAACACCACATAGCATTAAAAGAACAGGGCTAGCCTTTTCCCAGGGCTGCATGTTCACCTCTGGTTCAAACTGTGGTTAATAGAAACAACCCAAATTAAACCATAGTTATGAAGCTGGCTTGTTTTTCCTAAGCATAGCTAGGATCAGCCACAGTTTAGCATTTGAACCAGCTGCTAGACACTGGGGATTGTGAAATGGAAGCAGAAGTTTCCAGATTTTCTATGGCTGTGGTGAAGAGGAGAAAGAGCGGAGAGGAGCATGCAAGCCCTCGGGGCGGAACAGCTTTAGTGTTACAGCTGAATTCAGCAGGGGAACAAACATGTTCATTAACCATTGCAGAAACCACATGAGAACTGTCAAAGACAAATAGCCTTGGTGTGAGGTTGAAGCCTAGCATAGTCCTCCCTTCAAAATGTCTCACTGCCACATTGTTAAAGTAAAATATAGCAAGGTGAAAAACACGAAATGTCAGAGAAGGGTAGAATGCAGCTTATTACCAATTTAAATAAAGGGAGCCTTTCTCATCAAATAGGCTCTCAAATATCCAACAAGACGCACCACACATTTTTCAAATGATCTCCAGCCATATTTGTTGCCTCTTAAAATTTTAAATAATTTTAAATAAATACTATTTCTCCATATTCAGAAGTACTAAAAAAGCTAGCTGCAAAAATATACTCAAATATTTTATTCTTTGCTTTTGGGACCATATAGTCCTAAGTACATGGGAAATAATATACATCCCTGGAGGGCACAAGCTTCCTACCTGTTACAGATTTATGCACATGATTTCATAAGAGTTATTGAAGCTGGGCCAAAAAAGCCCCTGGTTCAGGCCTCATCTGTGCTGTGAATTCAACAGTTTTAAAAAGAGGAAGTGTCAAATACTCTACTAATTTATTGTTGCATCATGTTGCACAACGTGTTTCAACAACCATCTTCCTCATGCATACCTGGGAGTAAGCTTTGCTGAATTCAATGTAGCCTACTTGTGAGTCAATATCCTGATGATTCCCTGTGACTTGCTACAAGTCTTTCATTAGCCTCTGAATAATTTTAGCTGCAGTGCTAAGCATGTTTATTAGAGAACAAACATAGAAACAGAGCGAGTCAGAAGGGGCCTCCCGGGCCTTCTAGTCTGACCTCCAGCACCAGCCGGCTCTGCTCACGACATGCCCACCATGTGCATGTCCAGCCTATCTTTGAACACCCTCACCGATGGGGCCTCAACGACCTCTCGTGGAAGCCCATTCCAACCCCCTTCAACACAGTAAAAGGGCACATGATTGTTCTGTATGATATTAAAGGATCCCTTAGGATTAAGGGATCTTTTAGCGACTTCTAGGTATGTAAAGGGATGTCATGTGGAGGAGGGTCGTGACCTGTTCTTCCCTGCAGTGGAGGGCAGGATGAGTTCCAATGGGGCAAAGCTCAAGGAATCAGGCTTCAGGTTGGATGTCAGGAAGTACTTCTTGACAGGACCCCTAGGATATGGAATGGGCTTCCAAGAGAGGTGGTTGAAGTCCCATCAGTGAGGGTGTTCAAGGAAAGATTGAACAGCCACATGTTGGAGATTACATGAGCAGAGCCAGGTGGAGCTGGAGGTCAGACTAGATGGCTCAGGAGGATCCTTCTGACTTGCTTTGTTCCTATGTTTCTATGTTTAAGGTGGGTTTTTACTGAAATCTATTGATCAATTTACATCTAGTATATTAGTAAAATGTTGGAGTTCCAGGATGAGATTTCCTCTCCTTTTTTTTTTTGGTATTGCCTCGTTGTTAGTTGCAAAGTTGCGCCCGACCCATCATGACCCCATGGACAACATTCCTCCAGGCTCTGCTGTCCTCCACCATCCCTCAGAGTCCACCCAAGCCCACACCCACCGCCCCGTGACTCCATCTAGCCACCCCATCCTCTGCTGTCCCCTTCTTCTTTTGCAGTCAGTTGTTCCCAGCATCAGGCTCTTCCCCAGTGTGTTGTTCCTTCTCATTAGGTGGCCAAAGTATCTGCGTTTCCTCTGCACTGGTACTGCCTAGGGTGACCAAATGCAGAACTGGACAGGACTCCTGATCCTTTCCTAGGTCCACTGAAGAGAGGATTTCAGCAGGTGCTGCATGCTGGGGGCACCTCTCCTGGACAACTCTCTCCTGTTACAGGGGGCCTGTCCTCTTTCATATTTGGCCACCCTAGTATTGCCTCTTGTTTTCTCTAGTTTAGAATTAGGGAGCCTGCTATCTATTCCTCAGCCTCAGTTCCCCTCCCCACAACAGTACTAGGAAGAGAGTAATACTGATCTAGTGGGATTGTGGGAGCTGGTGTTTCCAGTGTCCATGCATCTACTCTGGGGGTTGATCTGAATTTTGAGGGACCCTCCAGAGTGCTGAACTGCGCAAACAGACTCAATATCATGGATAGCTTCACCCTGAAACCTGGAGTGGATACACCAACCGACCAGTATTGCAGCCACTGACCACTGCTGGTTTTAAGGAGTGTTTTAGATCAGGGATAGAGAATATGAGACCCGCAAGCCAAATCCAACCTTCCTGGGTTTCCAATGCAGTTGCATTTTGATCCTGATGGCCTATGATTTGGTTTTCCAGCTTTTGCACCCTCAATTTCAGAAATTCTAAAAGGGTGAAATGCTCTTCCCACAGCTCATTTACTAGCAGTAAGAGGTTTAAGCTAAAGTATGGTATCTGGGGTATTTTAGCCTCACCACCAACAGAACGCAGCCCATAAGAACTTTTCTGAAAGCTGAAATCACTTTGCTGGGAGCGGGAGGATTAGATTATAAAGCCCTAAACAACTTGGGGCTAGGATCCTTGGGAGTGCCTTCTCTCTGACTTGCCTGGCCGCTAAAGTTGTGGGTTGCCATGTCCTTGGTGCTTCCACGTGTACCTGTGTCCCAACTGGAGTCCACCTGGGGACTTCAACGTAGCAGCTCCATTTCTGTGGAACTCCCTGCCGCTACTGCCAACACTGCATTGCTTGTGGTGCCTGAAAATGCTTCTATTTCAAGAGGTTCCCTATCCCTGCTTTGTAATTATTTCAAGGTAGACAAACATTGACTGAGCTGCAAAGCACTACATCAGTGTTACAATGCCTGTTACAAAGGGATTTTGTTGACATTCATCATTCACATACAGAATGAGGCAGTCATATGTGATTAGTTGTCATACCTGCATCTCTGTTTTTCTGCAAGACTGTGCACTATCTTCCTATGGTTTTAATTTGGTTAATTTAAAAAATGGTTTTTATGGTTTTATGGTTTTTTTCTTTCACAACCTTACACTGACTTCCCCTATTTTCACAAAACCACCTAGGATGATTGCCACACTGTAAGTTGGAAGTGGTTCAAAAGGAACATGTTGAACATTATTGGTTTTGCTCCTTTTAAGGATCAGTAGTTGGGGGGCCAGGTACAGTAGAGCGCTGGACTCCAGCACTTTTAACAGTTCTGTATATGAGGGAAATTCAGCTGGTGAAGGAGCCCCATCTACTTTTGCATCTGGACACAATAATCAGCACTCAGATTATTTTCCCTGCACCCTTGATGGGGCAAGTCATACTTAAAAAACATATAGAGAAAGAGTTGCCATTCTTGGACTTAAACCGATGTAGTAAAAGCCCTGCCGTCATGTCTCAACTGGTTTAAAAAAATAATAGGTTGGCTTAAGTGGTTTCTAGATTGCACAACTGCCTATCAAGAACCAGGCAAGAGCTTTCATTTGCTTCATCAAACAGTTTTCCATTCCACTCCATTCCTTCTTTTAGACTCTAGAGGAAGACACAAGCCTTCACTTTAGTTCTAACTGTTCTGCCAGGCTAAAGTTGTGCAGATTTGTGCATGCACAATTTCTTTCCTCCCTTCAGAAATCCCTGTCTTCCTCCTCTGAATAATCCAAACAATATCTAACCCGCTTGGAGATGCATATATTATACCCTCACGTGTCGTATTTCTTCTAGAGAGTTTGAATTTTCCTCCCCACCATCCCGTAAACAATGGTGTATTTCCCTTCTTATCTCTCCCTGCTCTTGGTGGTCTAGAAGACTCAACCTTTCGAGAAATATTGGGTCCCCAGACCTCCTAGCGATTACAAAACTGTTCCAAGTCCATGCTCAGCACAGAACTGGGAACAAGTGACCAACTCCAGCACCGTTAACCTAAGAGGCAAGGTAGATTGCTCAAACATCGGGATGGAACTATTAGGAAGTGGCATGAACTGGACGTCACTGTATTTGCTTCTGATCTGCACTGATGGTGTGAACGTGCACCGAATTGAGAGCACGTTTTCTCGTCAAGTTTGGGTGGTGGGTGTGATCCTACGCACGTTTCTCTGGATTAAGCACTGCTGAACTCAGTAGAGGATTGCCAGCGTAAAACCGGTCAAGGTTTCCTATAGATGTGTGCAGCTCCAAGAAAGTCCCATTAAACCTATTGGAACTTACTCCCACCGAGTATCGATAGGCAATGCGTCAGTTTATAAGCTTATAAATGGAAGGGGCTAAAAACCACGAGAGCCAAGGCGGTTATAACCTTCCAGCTGAAGTCGTTCACAGTCCACGTCCGGGGCTGTTGTTTTTGTGTCCGAGATGGTAAGGACTAGAAACACACCTGTATTATTTAAAATATAGCTTTAATGTGATTCCTTCGCTGTCAACGTACCAAGCATGGGAAAACTGAATGAACCCGTTCAGGGAGCGATAAGGAGTGCACCTGCCCTCTCCGCCCTCACCACCGAGCCGCCCATTTGCAAACCCGCGCTTCCTCCCAGCGCCCGCCAACCACTATTACGCCATCATACCAGTCCCGCGCGCTCACGCGCTTTTACCCCGCTCCCGCCCGGTCTTTACCAACCCATGGGGGCGGGGGCAGTGACCAATTGGAACTGTAAGCGCGCGTGCGCATGCGAGACGCCACAATAGTTATGACGGCGCCTGCGCAGTGACACGTCTCCCTCCTGGTTAGCGGTGGCCGGGGCCGGAGAGGAGGCCGGAGTTGGAGGAGAGAGCCAGCCAGCCAGCCACCGAGGGGCAGTGGGTAGGGGAGGCGTGTAGAGGGGCGGGTGCTGCTCCTGCTCCAGCTCTCGCGGGATCCCTGGAGAGGCCTCTGCTGGGCGGGCGTGCTGGCTGGCTCGAGAGCGAGCGCGCGAGCTGAGAGGGGGGCGGGGCGTGTGAGCGGCCATGGCGGGGCAGCAGTTCCAGTACGATGACAGCGGCAACACCTTCTTCTACTTCCTCACCAGCTTCGTGGCCCTCATCGTTATCCCCGCCACTTACTACCTGTGGCCGCGGGACCAGCATGCCGGTGAGTGTGGGCTCCCCGCCTGTCCCTCCTCCCTTTCCCCCGGCACTTGCGGCTACGGCGGGCCTGGCGCAGCGCGAGTGGACCTTTCCCCCTCGGGCGACGCGGCTGGGCTTGGGGATGCTCCCCATTTCCCCCCACCGCCCCTTTCCCCTTGCCCCGTAATCAAGGGAGGCGCGTTGCCCTCTTGGTGCCTCTCCTGCTCTACCCCACCCTACCGGCTGTAACCCTCACGGTCCGTGTTACTGCGGGTGGATGGAGAATCCGCTCATCTGAGGGGAGAGCCACAGGCGAAACTCGTTAGGAGGCGAGATGCGATGTGAGGCCGTGTCCGCATGTAGCGTTGCACTCAGCAGCGCCTTCCAAGCCTTTCTCCTGGTGTTTGTGCTGCGGAGGAGTGGCTGTTTCTTTGGATAATGTAACTCAGGGGACCTGCGTTCTAGTCCCACTTGGCCTTGAAGCGCATCACTAATTCTGAACCTAACCAACCTGTCAGGGTTGTTGTGAAGGTAACTCGGAGAAGAGGGGCATGTGTTGTAGCTTAGTATCCCTGGAGGAAATCTGGGATATAAATGTAACACAAAGTGCAATAATTTAAAAAAGTTCTACAAAAGTTATGATAGGAGTGGGTAATCGTGACTGTCTAGATGTTTTGGTGTGCAATTCCCATGAGTTATAGCCAGTATTGAGGGATAATGAGTTGTGGAACATATCATCTGGACAGCCACACATTTTTCAGCCCTGGTGTAGGGAAATTAACATTGTGTCCATGAAGCCTTATGTCAGGGAGGAAGAAGCATGTGTCCAGCCAGATGTGGTTGGACTGCCATTCCCATCAGCCTTTGTCATTGGCTATGCTAGACAGGACTGATGGGAATTGCAGTATCTGGATTGTCACATGTCCCTGCTTTCACCATCATAGACCAGCCAGTCCTCCAAGACTTCATTTGATGTCTTTCACTCAAGCTTCTAGTAACATGTGCAATGCTTATTAACATGGGGAAAAAAATCACCAGCTGTACAATTCATGCCCCACATGACTACAAAGTTATTTTACTTCCAGCCCTCTAAGAGACTATTTTGGAAATTCCGTGAACATTTTGGAAGTAAACAGACCATGATGTGTGTCATGTTATTGGGTTTCTCTACTGTGTATTGGAATTCCAAGAAACTCTGGCAAATCAGATTTTTTTTCTCATCTTTGCCATGCTATATTGTTGTCAGCTGGCTACACATTCTCTTCTCTCTGTGCTCTATCATTCTCTGGGGAATATTCTCAGTGGGATGCAGCCATTAGTTAGTGTTCTTTTCCTCTTTCTCATCTTAATAGGAGTAAGTTTGGGGCAGTTGGCTGATTTTTATATTGCTCCTCTTTAATGTGTTCTTACACCCACTATTATCACCAGATACCTCTGTAGGTAATAGGTTGACTTACTGCCAAGTTCTGTGAAGTCTGATGTACTCATCTAGCTTGAGAAAGAATTCAAATGGCAAAAGATGGTGTAAGCCGTGAAAAAATACATTGAGACAAATACATTTAAGAAAAGAGAACATCATGTGTGGGATAGCTTTCCTAGACAAGTTCATATGTTGCTTTTTGATATTTAGAGGTGATATTGTTATAGACAAGGATATTGCAATGTTTAGAAGACTGTGAGATTCTCTAAGAATCAAATGGAAGGAGAAGCCTGCTTGCAGACCTCTGTAATAAACTCAGTTTTTTATCTCCTCTAGTTTTTTTCTCCAGAGAGTGCATGGTTTTGTAATCCTAAAGGTAGTCAATTCATAGAAATAAATAAATAAATAAACCTAGCAAAAAGCCATTTACTTGGTTCTGGAATTGAATAGGCAACAAACATATGGACCAGGTTTGCACATAATGGTGACATTTTGTACATGCATTAATTATGATTTGGCATTGCTGCATCCTGGTGTGTCTTTCCAGAAAGTTTTCAGGCTCTGATTCAGGTTATATGTTACACTTTAGCAACACATTTGCTTGTTGAGTGTTTTGTTAAAACCATAGTTGCAATAAGTATTCTTTTATGCCAGGACTTAAAATAACTATTTATATATGTGGTGATCTTTAAGCTTTTATTTACTTATTTTTAATCAGGGTGAATTTGATTTAAATCACTAGTCAGTAAGACTAGATTTAAATCATGCTTTTCTATAAAATTTGCATGCATGCCTGTCTTACCATAGGTAGAGTGGCTTCATTAAAATGTTCCCAAACTGGCTGTCTTTTATGGCCTGCTGCCTTGATAGGTTTTCTCTTTCAGGGAAAGAATAATATAATAAACCTCACAAAAAGATCCAAAGATTCTTTTCTTGTGGAGTATTCTGCTCAAAATGTTTCGCTTTCATTTCACTGCTTGCCCCTCTCTCTTCACACTTAGCATCTTGTGCAGATCTATTCCACTCCCAACAATGTTTTCTATTCATTAGGTTTTTTGAAACTTAGCACTTAAGAGGTAAGGGGTTAATTCGGTGTACATAGATTTGCAAAGGAACAATGGGATTTTTCTCAATTCTATATATTGTATAACATTTTTGCTGTAAAGAAAGAGGCATGTGATCTCTGCAAATTCTCAGCTTCGAAAACTATAAAACCAAGCATCTGTGATAATATCTTCTAAATAGAAAAATTGCCCAATAATCTTACAGAAACTTCTGAAAGAGTATGATACTGTGAATGGGTTAGTGAAATTCATTTGCCAAAAAATGTAAGCATTGCATGAATATACAGCCTCATGTTACATAATTAAAAACTAATCCTTATTTCATGCTGAATAACCTTTGGACTGTAATGTATCTTCTAAAAGTATCTTAGATTTTCCTCAAAAAGCATTTTCTTTTAAAAAAAATCCAATTTAAGTTAAAATCCGTTTTAAAAATCATTGATTTTTATTCATCCCACTTTTAATTATTCACTCTGGTACAGTATAGAATCAGCTAGAACACGAAAGACCTAAAAGTATAGTTTTTTCTTTTTGGATGGGTTTACGATGGAAGTAAGAGTACAATTACAGACAAGCTTTCAGTTAATGTTCTGAATACAACAAAGTACCAAAATCAAGTAAACCAAACTGGCAGACTTTCTTCTCAATATCTTATGTAATATTCCACCATGTAACTGCCTGTTTGTATAGTAGTCTTTTTGTATTGTGCAGCTGTTCTTTTTAACTTTCCTCAATCAATCAACAGTGGCTGAAGTCACTATAGTACTTGAATAATAGATTTCTAAAACTGGAAGAAGTAATCCATTCTTCTGTCATGCGGCTAACATATATTTAAAATATCTTTGCCAGATTTTAGCCAATCTTTTCTTGACAAGACAGGTACACTGCCAAACATGACCAAAGAACATTCTATTTCTGAATGCTCTTCAGAACTTGCTGTTTCATCTTTAACATTGATCCCTGCCTATCCCAAGATTAGTAAACCTATTGAATCCTGACCAGAATCACTTGATCTTGTAAGAACTAGTTCATAAGAACTTAAAAGAACTACATTTCATATTTTTCTATCCTTAAGCACCTTTGCAGAGAGTTGAATTATATTATAAATGTGTATATGATGTTTCATACCTTTCTCTGAATAATCACAGTAGGCTTTGTATTAGGTTCAGATTTAATGCCAAATTATGCTTTGTTATTATGCAGACAAAAGTATATAAGTCTCTCTAGTTCCTTATGATGTGTAAACTCAGGAAATTATGTTGTGGTATAACACAGGAATAGGAACCCCAGTGCCTTGCCTTTCAGATACTTCCGGACTACAACTTTCACAATTCACCTGAATGGAAATCCAAAATCAATACATCATATCCACCTCTGTTTAGGTTTTTTTTCTTTTATCTTTCGTTCATTTTGTCTTATACTGTGGGGATGCTTTACACTCAAATTAACTTCCCTTGCACACTTCAGACTCTGAAGTTCTACCTTATACTTCTTTGAGAATTTATTATAGCTACAGCCTGATCCTGCATGTGTTTACTTGTAAGTAAGTGCTCCAATGTTGAATGGGACTTACTTCCTTGTTTTCATTCTAGGTAAACTAGGGTCAAACTGTGGTTTCAGATCCTGGTTCCTTATAGAATCATAGATTACTAATCTATGAGTTGGAAGAGGCCAAGAAGGCTATTGGGTCCAAACCCCTGCTGTTGCAGGTCAGCAATTTATACTATCCCAATCAGATGATTCTCCATTTTCATCAGATGAAGAGCCCACGACCTCTTTAGGCAACTGGTTCCACTCTTGTATTGCTTTGATAGTGTGGAAACTTTTCCTAATACATAGCCTGAATCTGCATTGTCTCAGCTTGAATTGATTATTCTTTGCCCTACATTCTGGTATCATCAGGAAGAAATCTTGACCTTCCTCTTTGTGACAGTCTTTGAGGTACTTATCAAGAAATATCACACCCCCTCTCCCCCAGCCTTCTTTTCTCAAGGCTGAACATACTCAGTTCTTAGTCTTTTCTCATAGTGTTTCCAAACTCTGGACCATTTTTGTCACCCTCCTCTGGACCCTTTCTAATTTTTCTGCATCTTTTAAAAATCTTGGTGCCCAGAACTGGACACAGTATTCCAGATGAGTTCTGACTAGTGAGGATTATAGGGGAAATACTACCTCTCATGAGTTAGAAGTAATACTTCATCAAGCCATTCCAAAATAACATTTGCCCCTTTTGTAGCTGCATTGCATTGTTGGCTCATATTTAGCCTGTGGTCCACAATATTTAGCCTGCTGTCCATAATTTAACCTGCTGTCTAATTAACTACTTCTGGAACAAACCATAGCTCCTCATGTTTGTATCTCATGGGGTTAGATCTAGGGATGTATAGAATGGGACTTTGCAAACTGAATGATGCTGTGGTTGGAAGGGTGCCAGGATTTTGCCAATACCTTGTTCTTGCAGCATCCATGTTCCTCAAAAATCTGCTCTGGAGGGTTGTGAAACCTTTCAGAATGGTATGTGGGGTGGTGCTGGGGTCTTTAGGGGAAGAAAGAATTGATGAAAATTAATGCTGCACCCTTTCTTTCTAGTTCTCTTAATTTCTGCTTTCTAGCAAGAAAAGCAGCACTACTCTGTTCATAGATCCAATTCATAGAACTTTCTGAGGCCTTGTCATGCCACCTAATACTGTTACTTGAAATACAAGAGGTGTTCGTATCTTAGAATCATCCTCCACCATCCTAGGGTGGTTATGAGTTCTTTATTGTTGTAATTTCTTTCTTGTAAGGGGTGGGGGTGTATTTGCATGTGTGTTGCTGAAAACCTAGAGCACTTGGCTTGATATAGTGATTATATGAAGTAGCAAATGTTGATGTGTTGTGCTTGGCATAGTTACATTGAGGAAAGCAACATTTCTAAGCACAAGAAAAATCCTTTGTTGCATTTTTTCAGTGTTGAAAGGGTAGATTGAATGGGCCTTGGAATATGGTCATTGAATGAGCTAGCATGTATAATCTATAGCAGAGTTTATTGAGATAGGAACAGAATTTTCAAGAGTTTGATGGGAAAATTCCCAAGAGTGTTGTACTACATCTCATATCCCCTGTCCTGTTGCTTTAGCAGAAATCCCTTGATTTCTCTTTAGCAGAAACAGGCAGAAATCCCTTGAGCACAGGTTGAATCGAACCCAATGATTCTTCTAGATTGTCTGGACTATTGCAGAGAAGATACACTTTCTTATTGTACTCTATTGTAATTCATCTAGGTCTTTATATGAAGGATAAAGAACATTGCTAATATTCTCTTGTTTTCTGGCTATGACTCTTTAAAATCACTTTTCCTCTGCTTATGGTCCAAAATAGGTGAAACTGATAGGGCTTAGTGATGTCAGTTACATGGCTGGGCTTCAGAAGTCTATGGACTAGAATAAGACTTGGGTCTTATTTGCTTTGTTCATAAAGAAAGTTTGCTTTCTTCATATTTTACAGTTGCAGATATATGGAATTGTATACATTTGATGTACGGTTGTGGAAAGCTTCTAAAAAACTACTTGACTGTGGTGAGAATTAGCCTCAGTGGCCAAGTAAATAAGCTTTACAAATGTTAATGCTTTTCTTTAGGATTATTAATAGTAGTATATTATATCTTGCCTTTTTGGCTTGTTAGAAGCCCAAGGTGGCTTATATAGTCTTTCCCATTTTAATCCTCCAGCAACCCAGTCAGGTATGTTAGGCTGAGAGTCAGGGACTGCCCCAAAATCCTCAGTGAATTTCATGGCTGAGTGGAGACTTCTCGCAACCCACTTCTCTCAAGTCCTGGTCCAGCACTCTAACCACTATGTCATGCTAGCCCACTGCTAAAGCAAGATACTTTGAAGGTAAGGTGCATAAAAACAATTTTTGGGGAGCTTCTGTCTTTGTATTATGCTGTACAGCCTTGTGGAATAATTTTAACTAGAATGTGCATTAGCTAGTCATGATAGAATACTTCAGTTCAATAGAAAGCAATTTCTTGGCCTTGCTGGTGACTAAAGAAGAAGGGCTGTATATTTTATAATCTGTGAATTAGTAGTATTTGCATAATTATGCTCATACACAGATAAATGCAAGATGGTGCTCCCTTCTGTTTCTCTTAAAAGTTGTTGGCATGGTAAGTGTGAAGCTACCTTGTTGAATTCAACATCCTCTTTAAAGTGTCCTGCTTCAGCTCTAGAAAGTGTAATTTCAACGTACAAATCAACTTACCATTTACATTCAATGAGAGGAAAAGGGCAGCTCCCCCCACAACATATGCTTGGAATATCAGGCTGCTTTGGGACTGGTCCGACTACCATTTGTTTGGAGAGCTGTCTCAGCACTGAGGAGTGACTATTCATTGGATAGTGTATGCCTGAGTATTTAGTTCACAGAGTTTAGCTGATGCTGTCTAGGGAACATTCCAAGAACTCAAATGTTAATTTCAACTTCTGCCTGCTTTTCAAGATCTGTATCTGCTTTCACATTTTGACTAGAGGGGAAGGTTTGCCTTGTTCAGAGACCATCTAACAAAATTAAATTGGTTTTGAAAACATTATTGAAAAGCATACTGAGTGAATCTGAAAACCTATCATTGTGGTACCTATCATTCAGTGAATCTTCTAACAACAGAACCCTTGCATAATGTGCCCAAGATTAAGACCTACTTTGTGCAATAGTGTCTACTCCTGGAATCATATATCTATGATTGCAATCTAAGTCACATTGATTCCAGTCACCTCTTCTGTTGCCTTTGTGCATTGAATTTTGTGTTCTTCTACCATTTCACATTTTGTACTTTTCATTGTGCTCCAAAAGAACAGAGTTGTTGGGTTTTTTTAAAAGACACATTGTTTGGAAGAACTTGTAGTAACAAAGTAACTAGAAAAATATAGTTAGAAGCAATTATTGTGCAAAGAAAAAAGCATTGTCTTACAAACAACTTCAGTATTATGGAAATTGTGCTAAATATAAGCAGATAAGAAAAGAGATCATTGAAAGGGTTGAGATTGAAACAAGTTCTCCCAAATACATCTGACTTTAATGCAGAACATTTGTAGTGTTGGATAGTACATAAATTGCATTTTCCAGAAAGAAGATTAAAGTACAAAGCACTGAACTGAGACAGTTTCACTTAAAATTAGGGATTCAGTATGGATCTCATATTTTTATCAGTAAGAATATTGTGTTTGACTATTAGGAAGAAATTCCTACTGACTAGTGGAAGCTGCTTCCTTGTGTAAGTGCAATTGCAGCCTTTAATGTCCTTTCTGTTCTATGAGACATCACAGCCCTGACCTTTCTGTAAGTTTATCTAAATAGCTTCAACAAACTTTAAGACATTTGAGAAATACAAGCATTCATGAATGATAAACAAGAAGATAACATTCAATATTGTCTGCCCTGTACAAGCAATCAGATTTTGAATGTGTTTTTAACTGGTGTCTTTCACGTTTGTGTGCATGTAGAAAAACATGCTTGAACTTTCATCTCAGCATATTGTAGACAATATTAGGTGAAGAAGGAATCTGTTCTTGATCTGTGTGGTGAGAATATTATAATAACTTCAAGAAAACATTGCAGAAAGCAGCTGCTACAGTTAGCAACAAATTCAAAGAATATACACATTTAATTTGCATATAATTTATGATTATTACAATGGATCAGCTTTTTGTTACTCTGTTGATCTTCTGTAACACACCTCTGTAGTGCTGAGATCTTCGTTCAACTTTGGAAGAGCTATGAAAAAACTTGAACTGCTTCCTCTTGAATTGGATAGAGCAGTGACTCTCAATATTTCTTGTATATTCCATTTATTGCCTGAATTCCGTTAAAGATCTTCCAGTGTGAATCTTCCAATGTAAACACAGACTTCCAGTGAAGTCTGTGTATGGTTTCAGTGGTCCCCAAAACTTTGGTCTATACTTTCTGCATGTTGGTTTACTTGATTACATTGTTTAGGAAATTTAAAAATTCCAAATAAATAAAATTAATATCAATCTTATGACTCCCATGTGTCTCTTTGACATCCTAATATCGCAGACTCTTAGTAGTATGTTAAAGAATATGCATATGGTGCTTGGTTTGTTTCTATTATGGGCTACAATTTAGCTCACAGTATTACACAAGAGAGAGAACAGGCAAACAACAGCTTAACTAGTGACGTATAACCTTTAAATGAGCTGGAAGAATAAACATTTTTCATGCATTTTGGTTTGGTTCCACAGAGTTTTATCTTGAAACAATGTTAAATAACAGTGGGTTATGACTTTCAAGAGGATATCTAATTTAAGCATATACCTGAACTCAGTTCAATCAGATAGTTGATAAAGGTTGACAATATGTAATGATAAATGGTGACATGATAAACGGAGAAATCTGCTGGATCAAAAACTCTTGTGTGAACAAATGCACAATTGGATTCAACCCGAAGTCACTGGCTAGGTTTTAAAGGCTAATGGCAAATGCTAGTATAATCATATCAGGACATTAATTAGGATTAAAAAGGATCAGCCTTCAGAACCATGTCTTGCAGGAACAATGCCAAACCAGGGTAAAAATGTGTTTGTGTTGTAGACCTGGGCTGGGTCTTTAACCCTACTAAGTAAGCATTGCTTCTTCAGAACTCCTTGCTTTAAGGTTCTTCCAAGTAATTCTTATTTAAATATTTGGAAGGTGCATGCCACTGTTATATTAAGAATTCAGTGTGTCACACTGAACAGGACAGGGGGAGTGTGTCCCTGTTGATTCTTCTGGACCTCTCGGTGGCTTTCGATACCATCGACCATGGTATCCTTCTGGATAGGCTAGCGGGATTGGGGGTTGGAGGCACTGCTTTGCAATGGTTCCGCTCCTATCTCAACGGTCGATTCCAGAAGGTAGTGCTGGGGGACTATGTCTCTGCACCATGGCAGCTATGCCATGGAGTACCACAGGGCTCCATTCTATCCCCTCTGCTATTTAACATCTATATGAAACCGCTGGGAGAGGTCATCAGGAGGTGTGGGCTGCGGAATCATCAATACGCTGATGATACCCAGCTCTACCTCTCATTTTCTACTAATCCAGGTGAGGCAGTGGCTGTGCTGAACCGGTGCTTGGCCGAGGTAAGGGAATGGATGAGGGCCAATAAACTGAAACTCAACCCAGACAAGACGGAGGTCCTGTTGGTTGGCGGATCGGGCTTCGGAGAGGGTGGATTTGACCTGGTCCTGAATGGTGCAACACTCCCTCTTAGGGACAAGGTCCGCAGCTTAGGAGTACTCCTCGACCCGGAGCTTTCTTTGGAAGCTCAGGTGACAGCAGTGGTGAGGAGCGCCTTCCTTCAGCTTCGGCTGATTAATCAGCTGCGCCCCTACCTGGAGTACGACTGCCTGGCGACGGTGACACACGCACTGGTGACTTCCCGCCTAGACTTCTGTAACGCGCTTTACATGGGGCTTCCCCTGAAGACGGTCCGAACACTTCAGTTGGTGCAAAACAGAGCTGCCAGGTTGCTGATGGGGACAGGGCGTTATGCTCACATGACTCCAGTCCTCCGTCAGCTTCACTGGCTTCCCATTGAAGCCCGGGCCCAATTCAAGGTGTTGGTTATGACCTATAAAGCCCTAAATGGCTTGGGTCCTGGCTACCTGAACGAGCGCTTACATACGTATATGCCCGACCGCCCCTTGAGATCTGCGGGAGAGTCCCTTCTCCGGGAACCCTCCATGAAAGAAATTAGGAGAGTAAGTACTCGGAGGAGGGCTTTCTCTGTGGTGGCACCCAACCTATGGAATTCACTCCCCAAAGAGGTCCGCCTGGCACCGTTGTTACTGGTTTTTTGGCGCCAGGTAAAGACCTTTTTATTTAAACATCATTTTAATTGTTAAAATATATGATCTGGCCAGGACAACTTCTTCTTCCTTCTCTTTTCTCCTATATTCTTTATTTACTTATTTTATACTGTTAATTTTAATTTTATATTATTGTATCTCAGTGTATTTTTGTATTTAAGTGGTAATTTATTATGTTCTATTGTATTTGAATGTATCTTATTGTATTGTAAGCCGCTCCGAGGCTTTGGCAAGGGGCGGCATAGAAATGTTATAATAATAATAAAAAAATAATAATTTTGTTTATATCAGACATTAACTAGTTTTTTTCCAGACCACTTAAAAAAAGTTCCAGGTGCTCTGCAAACGTTGACTTTTAAAATATTTCTGATATTGTCATACTAATTAAATGTATGTTACATTCAAATGCAAATGTCTCTGCATTTAAATTATGAAAAAAGTTATTTCTAATTGATTTGCCCAGAAAATTGCAGTGCACAATACTCTTTAAGATACTTTGATCTTTAAATGCAGGATTGATTTTTGCTAGTTCATGTGTTTCTAGTGCGTCATATTCATAATAAAATGAGGTGAGATGGAGGTCATAACTTTGCATTATATACAAACCTGAGCATTTTAAAGCTCTGGGGTTCACGCTCAAGTATATTAAACTATTTTATGGACTGATAAAGGAAAAGGAGTGTCATATCAAATACCCTATTTGCCTTAATTGAGGTTTAAAGTCATCTGGGAAGATTACTTTGAAATCTCAATCTCTGTCTCTGTCTCTCTCTCAAAAGTAAGAGGACAGTGCCTTTGGACTGTTCCAAAGGGAGAAATATTTAACCATGTATTGTATGTGTCAACTCTATCTTTTCTGCAGACCTGTTATTGAAGTTGGCATACTATTGAATGATGGAATCCTAGGCTTCATAGTTAGAATTCCAAAGAATTTTTGAGTAGAAGAGAATCTACAAATATTGCTGCTACAAAAAATTGAAATGATTTTTTTTCCTCCTCCCAGAGCAAATTCGCTTAAAGAATTTGAGAAAAGTATATGGAAGATGCCTGTGGTATCGATTACGGTTGTTAAAACCCCAACAGAATATAATTCCCACTATAAAGTAAGTATACTGTAACAGCTATCTTAAATTTTCTGTAAAAAGAACCATAAATTTTATTCTCGGGTTATGATAACAAATAATAGTTTGTTTATAGGACCGTGCCTTGAAGGACTCTGGGTGGGGTCATAACTGTAAAGCTAAAGGGGATGATCTCTAGCTCTACAGAACAAAATGAGTTTATTGATTATCCAGGGTGAAGGGTTTGGGGTCTACAACTTTATTTGTGTTCTTGATTGTTGAAAATATTGGTTGAGGCCCACTAAGCTTGCGCCTCATGAACTCAGAGAATGTAAAAGAAAACTGTCTTCTCTGCTTCATGGGATTCTGCAGACAACACAAGCCTTCTTGTGATTCAGTTTATGTCTAGAGGATTTCCTTTACGATAGTTTGAAAACTGTTTGTTTAAATCAATTATATTAAATCAATTATATAATTTACCATTATTACAAGAAGTAATGATAAATCTTTGCTGATTTCATGTGCTATGGCAATATACTTGCATTTGTCTTCTGCCTCAATGCACTGTACATATCCCCTTCCTTACTTGCTGAGTTGTTTAATTTTTTTAAATAGATTGTTACAAAGGAGTATAACGTGCCTTGTGTTAGTTCCTATGTAATTCAAGAAATGAGGATAAATATTCTAAAACTGAGGATATATCCTCTAAATTCTGGGAATCAACTTATTCAATGAGCAGTGATGATTTTGTGTGATATCCTTTAATTTTGAGAGGGCTTTTTTTTAGAGATGCTTTTAGGCTTGCTGCTGGTTATGTTAGATATCTTTCAAATGTAAATATGTATTTTTTTAGAATGATAAGCAGTTAAACACACTTGCTTTTTTAATATTTCAATTACAACAGGAAAGCAGTTCTGCTTGCTGGATGGGCACTGTTTTTGTTCCTTGCTTACAAAGTTTCCAAAACAGACAGGGAATATCAAGAATACAATCCATATGAAGTGTTGAATTTAGATCCAGTAAGTAAAACCCTTCACTATTTAATGTTTTAATTCATTTTGACTCATTTTAATTCATTTAAATTGCCATGTACTGTCAGACCGAATGGAGTATTCATGCTCTATCCGATATCATATGAATAGAATACTGCTTGCACAGTGGGGACTTGCCTTTAATCTGTTCTAACCTCCTGCTGTGACAGTATGTTTTCACACTAGCCTATTTTTATCTCCCCCTTCTTGTGCTGGTGTTTTAATTATTTTATTGGCACGTTGTATCTGGTTTTTATTTTTTCCTTATTGTAGGCTGGTTTTTTAAACCAGAAGCCACTTTGGGGTCCCTTTGGCTAGAAAGCTGAAATTCTCTAAAATGTAAAACATCAAAATACACTATTAGGAAGGGAGAAGTGCTGAGTATAATACAGGGGACTGCATGTTTATTTGAAATCTTTATAAACCATATACTGCTCTTCAGCAAAGCTTCCAAGTGATTTACAAAATACTGTAATAAAAATATGCATATGGATTCCTAGAAGTGGAAGAAGGAGCAGTAAAAGATTGAAAAAGGAAAAATGGTAGACCAAAATGAATTAATCATAAAATCCATTGTGACATTACAGTAATTTGAAGGTTTGACTGTTGCTCTTCAGGCTCAGGTTGCTTGGTACCTTATCCAGGTTAAGATTTAAGTTGTAACGTAAACTTCAAATGGTACAGTCATGCATATGCATGCTCCTCATTGAAAAGAAAACTTCCAGATAGGGATATGAACCCTGGTTTGTGACATATTTTCCTTCATTGCAGTTATGGTGTGCTGAGAAATTGCAACAGATATATCAGATATAAATATGATATATTTATTTTATTTATTGCACTTATATACCACCCCAATAGCCCACAGGGCTCTCTGAGTGGTTTACAAACATTAAAACCCCACCAATCCTAAAATAAATTGGCTACACCACGACTGAGTATAAAATAACATGGTTAAAATGAATTAAATAAATATACCATTAAAATTAATTAACTTTAAAATATTGGTTAAATAAAAAGGTGAAGACTACTGAGAGTGCAGTCCCATACCTGCCTCTTTATAACTCAGCCCCGATTAATTCAACGGGACTTACTCTAAATTAAATGGTGAAAAGAATTGCAGTTGTCGTGTGTTTAATATAAGTAATATGACATTTTATTTTTAATAGGGAGCAACTGTGTCAGAAATTAAAAAGCAATATCGTTTGCTATCACTGAAATTCCATCCAGATAAAGGAGGTGATGAAGTTATGTTTATGAGGATTGCAAAGGCTTATGCAGCGTAAGTTTCTTAAGTTCTGTACATGAAAAGGGAATTTATTGTCAATCATACATAGATGCTAATATCTTGGTCTGTTTATGACACCAGCAACTGTTGTATACTGGTGTGTGCTGATGTACTGTGTCTTAGGAACAGACTGCTAAAAGTGCTTGTAAAGTATAATGCTGCTTTATCTTGTTTGTCAGGTTGTTATTCTATGAGCTTGTTTCTGATTACTGGATAAAGTCTTACACGCTTTAGGGCTGTAGCTTGGTGTGATAGAGCACATGCTTTGCATGCAAGAAGTCCCAAGTTCAGTCCTTAACATTTCCTGGTAGGGCTGGAAAAAACTCAGGCCTGAATCTCTGAAGAGGCATTACTAGTTAGTAAGACAGTCCAAACAATCAACCGACTTGTAGTTTGTTAACTGTGGGCTATTTGCAGGCAGGTAGGAGCTGCTTCCTTCTCACCTGCTTCTGTTTTCACTTGAACTGTCTTCATATAGTAGTGCCTGATTAGCATAATAACTTTTACCGGGCATATGTTGTGATGTCCAAAT
>NW_025335268.1:58367325-58377436 GCF_004798865.1 Varanus komodoensis
ATTTGGACATCATGATATCGCGCACACCCAGTCAGAGTATTTATTATAATTAGGTGGCTTGCAACTGACATGTAGTGGAGGAAAAATAAGTCACTCTGGCTTTCTTTCCTTCCATGATTGTGCGAATGCATCCATAGTGTCCACTTTCAGATGTCATATAGCAACCTCTGTCAGCTCAGTAGGGGGATGAATATTCAAATGCCAATGGAATACAGTTGGCATGCATTGTGACAAATTGGTTAAATTAACTCACTGTTTCCCACCATGACATGCAGACTAGATCATTCTCTCACGTCATCAGTTGAAGGATTTATGTATATAGCAAGCCTTATGACCAGGCTATTTGCCACAAGCGGTGACATGCTTTCTAAAATGTTTTCCACCTCCTTTTGTTAGTTTAACTGATGAAGAATCTCGAAAAAATTGGGAAGAATTTGGCAATCCTGATGGGCCACAAGGTAAACCTGCTACTTATTATATCTGTGCTCCACTTTTGCTCTGTGGTCCTTTATTGTTTGTTGCATTACTCATTTTGTTTGCTGCAAGTTTACAGTTCACACAATTATCTTTGTACCAATTCTTGAGGGAAGTTAATCTGAGAAGTAGCAATGTGTCCCAAGTTAGCACATTCTTCAGGTGGGCATCAAGTGGACTGTGATGGAACTGAATGGAAAAGTACTAATCTAGTCTCTCAAGGCATGCACAGGCAATGAAAGAACTTCATAAAGAGAATGGACTCTTGAGTGTCAGCTCCCTTAATAGACCTCTGCACAGTCAATATAGTTGGTTTTGTATAATTTCAAAAGCCTATTTATATGTCTGCACAGTTGGCTGTTTGAAAAATAGCCATTTCAGTTTTCCCAACATGAAGTAGAAGTTTATGTTAAAAATTTACACAAATAGATAGCTTCTATAACTGCGTGGATTCATTCAAGTCTGCATTCTTGCTGTATTTCATAACTTTTCTCTTGTTCTTTGTAGCTACAAGCTTTGGGATTGCACTGCCAGCTTGGATTGTTGATCAGAAGAATTCTATTTTGGTAAGGCAGCATTCTGTTCAATTTTAAATTGGCTTTGTGAAACTGAAGACTACAGTGCAGAACACCTGTGATCATACAGGGCTTCCATACTTAATTATGGAAAGGTGGTATGTAAACAATATGCATAAACTTTGGGTTTTCTGTAGCCAGTTATGGCAAGAGTATACACTTGTTTCATTTAGAGTTGTGGCCCAAAGGGTTAATATCCACCTGCTTGTTACAAGTTGGAATGGTACAATATTATCTATCTGTGATTTGTTTGAAAGTTTTGGAGATTCTGTTCTGCTGGGTAGATACTGTTGTACTTGCAGGTCCATTAGCCTGTTCTGCCACTAATTGTTTTATCTGAACACAACCAAAAGCACTTTCATGAGAGGAGAGTTCTGGGAAGATGGTGACTTGAAGGAAGCAACTTCTGACTGCTCTCTACTTTATCTTGTCGATTGGCATCTATTTACTGGCAAAGGAAGGCTAATCCTTCTCTTCACCTTTATGATAAAGACTCTGTGGCAGGTGATCAATCAGGTTTATCAGGAATGCCTGAATACCTGATTTGTTCTGATACCATTTAAGATGACAGGAAAAGGTAAACAAAGAACTATTTTTAAATTGCCTCCCAGACACTTGTTCTTTTGATTCTCCTTCTTCCCTTCCAAGTTTTTTTCTTTTCTTTTCTTCTCCTAGGCCAAGGGACTATAACTTGCAATCTCCAACAACAAAAACCTTGAAAAACAATATTTTGCACATCCAAATGGAGCTTAAGCATGAACAGTTGTTTTTATTGAACATCTGGTGTAACAACAGAGCTAATGCACAATCATCCACCTCACATCTAACTCCAAACTGGGATGCAAAGCCAGAAAGATATAAAGTCATTTGGTGACCAAATTAGGAGGCTAAGAATGATCGATTGAATATTGATGGTTGTTAATTTGAGCAGTTTGTGCTGAATGGAGCTTGCTGGTGTGTGTGTGGGGTGGGGTGGGGAAGAGTGAGTTCTGCTGATCAGGCATCATTCCTCCTCTCTGAGTTGAAAATGAGCTGAAAAGAAACCACTTTTCTTAAGGACTGGCTGAGAAATGATCTGAAGCTACCCTAACAGCAGATGTGTAATGTTTGAATAACCGTACTTCTGGACCAAGGGGGAACAGAGAACTTTGGATTTGTTGCCTTTGGGACCTTAAGAAGTATGACCCAATTAAATGTTTCCTAATTTGGTGACTCTGACATTGTGTTCTTTGCGCCATCTGCTGGGCTTTGGAAAAATTGAACTTGGGAGGATTTGCTTGGAGGAGATAGAAGGATTAGAAGAGCATCAGTTTTGCGCAGCGGACAGAGTCACTGACAACTGGTTAGACCCACTGAAAAAGATACAGCTCTTTCCCTGGGAAAACTAACCTATATTAATATTGAATTAATAAAAATGGACTATAGAATAACAAGAAATTAACTAATTGAACACACTCTTAGGGGTTTAACATAACCAAATAAATTAATTCTGTCTTTTCCTTTTCCCTTCCTCTCCTCACTTTTCTAGCTCTCCTAAATATTGCTCATGGTCCATCCTTTTCTTTACTCTTTGCAATGAATTAATACTTATTTTAAGGATGTTATAACATTTTGGAAGAAATTATTCTCTTGTAATTTTAGAACTAAAATTGGAACCAAACTGATATGTAATATAATTATGAGATTATGAAGCAAAGGAAGAGATGTACAATGGCATTAGAGACTTTCAGGGATAAGATGAATAGGGATGAAATCTGTGTGGATGATAATGAATTATTACCCTCAAAGTGGAGAGAACTTGGTACAGCTAATTATGAAATGAGGTAGGAGAAGAAGTAACACTGAGCAATAGCTCAAATTAAAAAGCCAGACTGAAAATCTTGTCAATAAATATTAATGGTCTGAATTCCCCTGCTAAACATATCAAAGTTTTTAACTCTCTAAAAAACCAGAAGGCAGATATAATATGTATTCAAGAAACCCACATAAAGAAAAAAGTGCTCACATTTTAAAATGCAAGAAGTTGGGCAGACAGTACAAATCCCTAGCAGATACCAAAAAGGAAAGGGATTTGTGATTTACGTGAACAATCAAAGCCTAAATATTATAGAAGAACTGAAGGACCAGTTGATGTATCATTTTTAGGATGAGATGCTCAAATGCAAAGAGACTTTGGCACCAATATATGCTTCAAATGATGCAAAAGAGAAATTTTACGATTTTTTTTCAATCTCTAATGAACTTTCAGGGGGGTGAAATACTGATTTGTGGGGACATGAATGGAGTTTTAGATCCCAGTAAAGACAAGTGAAAGCAAATGAAAGGGGGCAGACTCCCCTATTTTTTTTTAACTATATGAAAATGTTGCAGTTGGAAGATGCATGGAGATTTCAAAATCCAAAAACTAGGGTCTACATCTTCTTTCCTGACAGACATCACACATATTCAAGGATAGACATGTATTGGATTTCAAAAACTTTGGTCTTGAATCTAAAAACTGTAAGGATTCAAGCTAAGATACTTTTGTACCGCCATTCATTAGAAATTATCTGGCAAGATGAGCAATTGAGAGCTAGAAGATGGAGAGTGAATGACAACCTTTTATTGCACGATGATATATTGAAGAAATGTGAAAGAGGTTTAGAAAAGTTCTTTGGATTGAACAATACAAATGGTGTCTCCATAACAACAATATGGGAAGCCAGTAAAGCATAGATGAGGGGGAACCTAATGACTTCAAAGGAAAAAGAAAAACTAGAACAAACTGCAAAGCTCCTTGAAAGAATTCAAATATTAAAGGATTGTCATAAGAAGATAAAGCAACTTTAATCGAACTTAGACAATTAAGAAATCAGCTAGATTTGATTGAAACAGAGGAAGTTCAGAAGAAACTAACTTTTTAAAAAACAAAAACACTTTGAACAAGCAAACAAACCTGGAAGATATCTAGTGTAATTTCTCCATCAAAAGAGAAATGGAAAAGATTGATCACAGGAGTAGACAGCAGAATTATCTATGTGGAGAAAGAAATACATGACCAGTTTTAACTTTGTGATTTTTTTGTACAGATTTGAAAAAAAATCTTAGAAGATGGAGTGGAACAGTATATAGAGCAGGGGTCTCAAACTCAAGTTACCTGGGGGCCGCTGGAAGTAGAGTCTGGGTGAGGCTGGGCTGCATCAAGTATTCCACAAAAAAGGGATTTTAAGTATTCCAAAAAAAGTACAACTGATCCAATCTTCTCAATCTTTACTAATAATAATTCAGAACATGAACGGTTCTTCAGAACATAGGCTTCTCTTACTTCGTCCGACTCCTTGCTGCCAGAGACCTGACAGCGTTTGCTCTTACACAGCTGAGCCACATTTGGCTTGAAGGAGGAAGCAACTGAGACCCTCAGTATGGCTTGAAGATGCTCATCAGTAAGTTTGGACCTAAACTTTGACTTATTAAAGTTGATGGTGGAGAAGAGCTTTTCACACAGATAGGTGCTCCCAAAAAGGCACATGGTCCGCTTGAACATCCTGGAAAGCTCAGGGAAGGTAAGGGGCAATTCTCTCAAAAATTGTCCAAGCTTGTCTGCTTTTCCACTCACCTCCCTGAACTTGGCTTTGCGTTCAGAATTGCACTGCAGGTCAGTTAGCTCCATTTGAAGCACAGGGGGGCATCTTCCACATAGAAGGAGAAGGGGTCAGCAAAAATTTGAAAAGTGGCTCGGTGTGTCTTGAAATCTGCAAACCTGTGATCAAATTCTTCCTGTAGCTTTACAATGGCATCAGCATACTTCTCACCGCTGAATGGTGTGCCAGAATCCATGAGTGCCTTGCATGCTGGGAAATGGCAGAGGTTTGTCTGAGAAAGCTGGGCTTTCCATAACACAAGTTTTGTGGAGAATGTTCTGACATTGTCATAGGCAGCACTGGCAAGCTGCCCCTGGCCTTGTAATTTCTTATTCAGTCCATTCAGCTCCTGTGTGATGTCAACAAGAAAAGCTAAGTCCATGAGCCATTTGGGATCACTTAGTACAGGAACAGCCATCCCATCTTTCTCCATGAAGGTTTTCACCTCTGCTCTCAACTCAAAAAACCTCTTCAAGATGTTTCACCTGCTAAGCCAATGTACCTCGGTGTAGTAGAGCACATCCTCATATGCTGACTCTATTTCCTCTAAAAAGGCGCAGAACTGCCGGTGCTTTAAGTCCCTGGATCTGATATGGTTGATGCATTTCACAAGGTCAGACATCACATTGTCAAACTTCAGGCATTTGCTGCAAAGGACCTGCTAATGGATAATGCAGTGCAGAGCAGTGACCTCTTCCACAGCCTCTTCTTCCAATTGTCTTTGAACAAGTGCCACAACTCCATTTCTCTTCCCTGTCATTGATGGCGCTCCGTCAGTTATTATTCCAGCAAAACTCTTCCATTGTAAGCCGGCATCTGCAATGGCATCACACAGCTGGCGGAATATCTGCTGAGTGGTGGTCTGGCCATGCATTGGAATCAAAATTGTCATCAACACCACGGACATATGTTGTGAGCTGCGCAGTGTCAGTGACATCTGTGCTCTCATCAAGAGCGACTGAGTATGCATGAAAATGTTTAGCTTTCTCACGCAGTTGATCGTAAATGTTCTTTGTCGTGGCCTCTGTGCATCACACATATGGGCTCTGCTCCTGCGCAGTGCCTTTGGCCGGAAGATTGACAGCTAACAGTTTTTGGCGGGAAGCTCCGCTCCCCTCCCCCATGGCCTATAAAGAGCGGAGCGTCCACCATTTTGTTCAGTCTTTGTGACCGCTGTTCGCTGTGCCTCGTGCCGCTTTCATCTTTCGCTTGACCGTTTCCTCGTAGTTATTGTCTTCTTCTCATTCCCAGTTTTTATATCCCTAAAACTCTTGTTACTTCTAGTTTCTTCATCTATCGTTCTAGTGTTCCATTTCTCCTTCTAAACAAAAAACAAATATATATATATATATATTCTTACCCTCTGCACTGTCTCCTTTTCTTGTTCTTTCTGCGATGGCGCAGCGAGCGGCCTTCCGCAAATGTGCGGAGTGCGGGTCGAAAATGTCTCTGACCCGCATGATCTATGCCTCCTCTGCTTGGGGGAGGGGCATAGAACTGACAGGTGCTCCCACTGTCTGGCCTTCTCCAAACAGGCCAGAAAAAACCGGGAGAACCGCCTCCGGAGACTCCTGTGGGATCGGGCTCTCATGCAGTCCGACCCATTGGTCACTGCTCCGAAGCCTGGCCCGGCTGCGGTGGTACTGCCCTCCTGTCCATCGGATGAAGGTGCCTCTGCTTTGAAGGCCCCACCAGCTTCTCCTAAGAAAAAAAGGGAGAAGCGCAAGCATGCCGAGGCTGTAAAACCTGCCAAAAAGGCCAGGTAGGAGAAGCCTTCTAAGTCGACCCTGAAGGCTAAGGATCCGGATCGACCCCGACACCATACTTCGGGTTCGACAGTAGCGTCGGTATCGGCGCCTCCTACCGTGCCGACACCACCCGAGCCGGCGATCCAGGCAGCCATGAGGGTCACCCCTCAAGGGTCTCCTCGCCGTGTGGCTGACCCCCTGGTTGAACCGCCGCCAGCTGTCCAACGGGGTTCGATCTCGGATGGAGAGGTCCAGGACTCTCCCCCCAGGGCTAGGTCACCAACCCCTATGCCTGCGGCTACGCTGGAGGCGGATGTGGTTGACACCCCGCCTAGGACCCTCAGAAGCCATTTTAGGGAGCAGCGGTCCGAGAGGGTCAAGGACTGGCGTCGTCCCTACTATCCACCTTGGAATGAGCCATACTCAACCGGATACTAGGGATCCGGTTGGGATCAACCACAATTTCACCTTCGTGACCGCTCGCCCCATCCGGATCCAAGGTGCTCATCCCCGGTACCACGGGATGATAGCAGCCGCTCCGTCTCACCAGCAGAGTCTTCCTCTTTGGCTCTTCCTCATTACGGCGCGGATTCCGACGACTCCGATTTGGATTCGACCTCTCCTGATGCCGCGGTAACCTCCCAGGGCCCCGCATCACCGGATGAGTCACATGTGTCCTTTGCAGAGTTGATGGGCAGGCTCGTCCAATCTTTGGACATCGATGCTGTCCAACGGCCAGGGCCGTCTACGGACAAAATGTACGACGTCGTCTGCGGGGAGCAGTCCACCTCCATTGTCCTGCCACTGATTACCACCTTGCGGCAGGCGATGACCCAGCCCTGGGACTTGCCATCCCATCCTCAACCTACATCCCGGAGGTATGAAGCCATGTACCGGGTTCAGGAGGAGGACATTCCATTCCTCCTCCGACACCCCAAGCCGAACTCGGTCGTGGTGGAGTCCTCCCAGGGAAGAGAGGCAAGGGGTCATACCGCGCCGAGAGACAAGGAGGGCCGCAAGATAGATTCACTGGCCAGGAGGGATTACGCAGCCTCAGGCTTGGGGTTGCGTATCTCTAATTACGAGGCAACGTTGGTGAGACACCAGTATTTCATAATGCAGCGTCTCAACAATGTCGTCTCGGCCCTCCCGGATCAACAGGGCGAATTGGCCAAGGTCCTCATCAAAGAGGCAATGCACGTGGCGGTGCAGCAGTTGTCCACAGCCAGGCACCATGTGGACACCAATTCGAGGGCACTGGTTGGTGCCGTCTCTCTTCGGAGACATGCGTGGCCACGGAGCGCCAATTTCCCTGAAGAGACCAAACGGCACATCGAAGAAATGCCCTTCGATGGGTCCGGGCTATTCCACACTAAGACGGACCACAAGCTCAAGAAACTCCATGAGTCTCGGATGACGGCCCGACGAATGGAGCTTCAATCACTGTCCAAACGTAAGTGGCCATGGAACCATCCGCCCTACAGGCAGCAATATCACCCCAGGCAACAGCCTCAACATAGGCAGCAACAGCAACAACAACGCCGCCGTCAGCAACCTCAACAAAGATACCAGCAGGGCCGTTGCCGATTTGACGATCGCAGGCAGCATTGACGGGATTGGCGAACCACTCCTCGTACGCCTCAAATAGCCACTCCCTCTCATCTGGGGATCGGCTCCGGAGCCAACTCCCCATTTGGGAGTCCATCACATCTGACCGGTGGGTATTATCCATCGTTCAACACGGCTATCGAATAGAATTTGACATCGTTCCTCCATCGAGTCCGATCCAGTCTACTTCATGTTCACCGGTACTTCTTGACAAAATACACCAACTTCTCCGAAAAGGAGTGATTCGCCAAGTATTTCCTTCTGACGGACTTCACGGATTCTATTCCAGATGCTTTACAGTTCCCAAGCGGGATGGTGATCTATGTCCGATTTTGAATTTACGGAACTTGAATAAGTTTATTGTACCGAAAAAATTCTGTATGACCACCCTTCAAAACATTTTGCCGTTGTTGAGGAGAGGGGATTGGTTCGCCTCACTGGACTTGAAGGACGCCTACTTCCATATTTCAATTCACCCAAGTTACAGGCATTTCCTTCGTTTTGCGGTTGCAAATCAACTTTATGAGTTTACAGTTCTACCCTTTGGACTGGCTACGGCCCCGAGAGTTTTTACCAAATGTGTGGCTCCTGTCTGTGCCTTCCTGCGCCTTCAGGGCATACAGATTTACCCATACCTTGATGACTGTCTGTTGGTCTCGCAGTCCAGAGAAGGAGTCTTGGATGCCATCCGTTCAACATGTACCTTACTAGATAGTTTGGGCCTGCGTATTAATACAGAGAAATCTTCTCTTCTCCCGACACAGACGCTCACCTTCATTGGAGCCCACTTGGATTCGACATTGGAGAAAGCCTTCCTTCCTCGGGACAGACAGCAGACCCTCGCTCACCATATCCATCGAATCCGTCGACAGGGAACGGTTACGGCGAGATCCATCCAGAGGGTCCTGGGGTATATGGCCTCCTCGGTTGCCGTAGTTCCACATGCCAGACTTCGGCTTCGCCCATTACAACTATTCTTCAACAAGGTGTATCATCCTCAAAGGGACCCACAATCGAAACTCATTTGGATCCCGTCTTCCGTGCTCCACTCCCTGTGCTGGTGGCTGAAGCCGACCAATCTAGTGATGGGAGTCCCCTTCAGGGCGCGACCTCCTACGATAACTCTCGGTACCGACGCGTCTCTTCTAGGATGGGGAGCGATATGCTCTGGCCTGTCTACCCAGGGAACGTGGGCTCGTCTAGAATCCATGAATCATATCAACTTCTTGGAGCTACTGGCAGTCTTCAAGGCCCTTCGTTCTTTCGAAAACCTCCTTCATCATTAGATCATTCAGATAACTTCGGACAATATAGCGACCGTTTTTTATCTGAACAAACAGGGAGGGACGAAGTCACCGACCTTAGCCAGGCTTTCTATGAGAATTTGGGACTGGTGCATTCAGAGACACATCTCTCTGATGGCCATTCGTCTGACTGGCACAGACAATGTGCACGTGGATTTTCTCAGCAGGCACATCTTCACTTCTCACGAGTGGGAACTGGACCCTCGCACGCGCATCCACCTGTTCAGGCGCTGGGGGTTCCCCGATGTGGACTTATTTGCTACCCAACAGAACAGGGTATGCGAGACTTACTGTTCCAGAGCGGGAATTGGACAAGCATCCCTAGGGGATGCATTCATGATCCCTTGGGGCAACATCAACTTCTATGCTTTTCCTTCGATCCCTCTTTTGATTAAGGTCGTAGCAAAGATAGTGAGCGACCGTGCATCAGGGATACTAGTTGCCCCTTGGTGGCCACGCCAAGCGTGGTTTGCGAAACTGCTCGACATCTCCCACGGGGAGTTTCTTCATCTTCCAGTGCTTCCATACCTTATAACGCAAATGGATGGCACACTTCGTCACCCAGACTTGCCCTCATTGAACCTGACAGCATGGCGAATTCGATGATTGACGTTCCATCGGGGCCGATGACAGATTCGACTGCAACGAACCCGAGAGCTTCTACTAATCCGTCGGTACCAACGACGATTTTGACCATTTCCGTTCTGACTTTCGGATCCAACTGTTCGGGTGCTGCTCACGGCCATGGTCTCTCCATACCATCCGGATCGAGACAGGCCACG